>NC_086194.1:173628767-173768330 GCF_035770615.1 Melospiza melodia melodia | reverse complement strand
TGGGGGTCTTTAATTTTGGGATTTTCCAATCTTGAAAGACAGAAAAAAGGCAGGGACAAGTTGGAAAAAGGCAGAGAAAAGCTGGGGAAAAGTTGGAAAAAGGCTGGAAAAGGTGGGGAAAAAGTGGGAAAAGCTGGAAAAGGTGGGGAAAAAGTGGAAAAATCTAGAAAAAAAGTGGGAAATGTTTTAAAAAAATGGGAAAAAGGCAGAAAAATGCAGAATTACCGAGCTCTGCGTGCACTTTTGGGTTTCTCTTCCTCCTCCTCTTCCTCCTCCAGGAATCCTCCAGATCGATTTTGGGATTTTTCCTTTTCCTGATTTTCCTGATTTTCCCAATTTTCCCGCTTTTCCCAATTTTCCTGCTTTTCCCTCACCCGAAAATTCTGGATTGGGTTCTTTGATCTTGGCTGGAACCTCCCCATCCCCATCCTCATCCGGGGCCTTTTCCCCCCAAAATTCCCACAAAATTCCGCCCCAAAATTCCCCAAAAATTCCTCATTTTTTGGGGATTCCCAAATTTTCTGGGATTCCTCCACCCTCTGGATCCAGGCGGGGTCCAGAGAGCCCAAAGTTTTGGCCACGCTCGCTGGAGCCGCTGGAATTTTCCAGAAATGGGGAAAAATTGGGGATTTGGGCCAAAAATTCGGGGGAATTTGGGGAAATTTTGGGATTTTTTCTAATGAGGTTGGAGGGGAAATTTTGGGGAATTTTTGGGATTTCCTGATGGAATTTTGGGCCCAAGTTCTGGGAATTCTTGGGAATTTTGGGGATTTTCTGATGGAATTTCAGCTCCAGCTCTGGAAAATTTTGGGAATTTTTGGATTTTTTTCTAATGAGGGAGGAAGGAAAAAATCTGGGAATTTTGGGAATTTTTGGGATTTTCTGATGGAATTTCAGCTCCCAACTCTGGGGATTTTTGGGAATTTTTAGGATTATTTTCTATTGAGGTTGGAAGGGAAAATTCTGGAAATTCTTGGAATTTTCTGATGGAATTTTGGGTCCCAACTCTGGGAATTCTTGGGAATTTTTGGGATTTTTTCCCATTGATTGAGGAAGGAAAAAATTTTGGGAATTTTTGGGATTTTCTGATGGAATTTCAGCTCCCAGCTCTGGAATTTTTTGGGAATTTTTGGGATTTTCAGCTCCCAGCTCTGGAAATTTTGGGGAATTTTGGGAATTTTTGGGATTTCCTGATGGAATTTCAGCCCCCAGCTCTGGGAATTTTGGGGAATTTTTGGGATTTTCAGCTCCCAGCTCTGGGTTTTTTGGAATTTTGGGAATTTTTGGCTTTTTTCGGAGGTTTGGGGTCAGAGGAGGCTCCTGGAGAAAAAAGAGAGAAAATTTAAATTTTTTATCCACTGGAATTTCAAATGCTGAATTTAACAGGGATTTGGAGAAAATCCAAATTTTGGGGTTTCAACTTTTGGGATTCTTCATTTTTGGGGTCTCTGATTTTGAGGGTCTTTAATTCTAGGGGATCCCAAATTTTGGGGTTCTCCAATTTTTGGGTTCTCCAATTTTCCAAAATCCCAAATTTTGGATTTCTCCAACTTCAGGAGTTTCCAGTTTTTGGGGTCTTTCATTTTAAGGGGTCCCAAATTTTGGGATTTTTCTGAATTTTGGGGGTCTCTGAATTTCAGGATCTCCAATTTTTGGAGTCCCAAATTTTGGGACTTTTCCATTTATAGGGGTCCAAATTTTGGGATTTTTCAATTTTTAGAGTCCCAAATTTTGGGATTTTTCCATTTTCAGGGGTCCAAATTTGGGGATTTTCTGAATTTTTGGGGTCTCTGAATTTCAGGATCTCCAATTTTTGGAGTCCCAAATTTTGGGATTTTTCAATTTTAGAGTCCCAAATTTGAGATTTTTCAAATTTTTTTGGGATTTTTCAATTTTTGGAGTCCCAAATCTGGGGATTTTTCAATTTTTTGGAGTCCCAAATTTTGGCATTTTCCAATTTTTTAGAGTCCCAAATTTTGTGATTTTTCAATTTTTAGGGTCCCAAATTTTGGGATTTTTCCATTTTTAGGATCCCAAATTTGGGGATTTTTCCATTTTTAGGGTCCCAAATTTGGGATTTTCAATTTTTGGAGTCCCAAATTTTGGGATTTTTCAATTTTTAGGTCCCAAATTTCGGGATTTTTCCATTTTCATGGGTCTCCAATTTTGGGGTTTCATTTTTTGGGGTCTCCAATTTTGGGCATCCCAAATTTTAGGATTCTCCAATTTTTGGGGTCTCTGATTGTGGATTCTCCATTTTTTTGAGTCCCAAATTTTGGATTTTTCAATTTTTGGAGTCCAAATTTTGGGATTTTCCAATTTTTTAGAGTCCAAATTTTAGGGTTTTTTCCATTTTCAGGGTCCCAAATTTTGGGATTTTTCCATTTTCAGGGGTCCAAATTTGGGGATTTTCTGAATTTTGGGAGTCTCTGAATTTCAGGATCTCCAATTTTTGGAAGTCCCAAATTTTGGGATTTTTCCATTTTTTAGAGTCCCAAATTTTGAGATTTTTCAATTTTTAGGGTCCCAAATTTGGGGATTTTTCCATTTTTAGGGTCCCAAATTTTGGGATTTTTCCATTTTTAGAGTCCCAAATTTTAGGATTTTTCATTTTAGGAGTCCCAAATTTTGGGATTTTTCCATTTTTAGGATCCCAAATTTTGGATTTTCCAGTGGTCCCAAATTTTGGGATTTTTCCATTTTTTAGGGTCCCAAATATTTTGATTTTTCAATTTTTAGGGTCCCAAATTTTGGGATTTTCCAATTTTTTATGTCCCAAATTTTGGGATTTTTCCATTTTTAGGGTCCCAAATTTTGGGATTTTTCAAGATTTTGGAATCCCAAATTTTGGGATTTTTCAATTTTTTAGAGTCCAAATTTTGGGATTTTTCCATTTTTAGGATGCAAATTTTGGATTTTTCAATTTTTGGAGTCCCAAATTTTGGGATTTTTCAATTTTCAGAGTCCTAAATTTTGGGATTTTTCCATTTTTAGGTTCCCAAATTTTGAGATTTTTCCATTTTCAGGAATCCCAAATTTGGGATTTTTCCATTTTTTAGCGTGCCAAATTTTGGGATTTTTCAATTTTTGGAGTCCCAAATTTAGGGATTTTTCAATTTTTTAGAGTCCCAAATTTTGAATTTTTCAATTTTTGGAGTCCCAAATTTTGGATTTTTCCATTTTCAGGGGTCTCCAATTTTGGGATTTTTCCATTTTTAGGGTCCCAAATTTTGACATTTCTCCATTTTTAGAGTCCCAAATTTTGGATTTTTCCATTTTCAGGGGTCTCCAATTTTGGAATTCTCCAATTTTGGGGTTTCTTTTTTGGGGGTCTCCAATTTTTGGGGTCTCTGATTGTGGATTCTCCAATTTTCAGGTCCCAAATTTTGGGATTTTTCCATTTTTAGGGTCCCAAATTTTGGGATTTTTCATTTTTAGGTTCCAAATTTGAGATTTTTCCATTTTCAGGAATCCCAAATTTTTGGGATTTTTCCATTTTTTAGCGTCCCAAATTTGGGATTTTTCCATTTGTAGGGTCCCAAATTTTGGGATTTTTCAATTTTTAGAGTCCCAAATTTTGGGATTTTTCCATTTTTTTCGGGGTCCCAAATTTTGGGATTTTTCCATTTTTTCAGGTCCCAAATTTTGGGATTTTTCCATTTTTAGGGTCCCAAAATTTGGGATTTTTCAATTTTTTAGGATCCCAAATTTTGGATTTTTCCATTTGTAGGGTCCCAAATTTTGAATTTTTCAATTTTCAGAGTCCTAAATTTTGGGATTTTTCCATTTTTAGGGTCCCAAATTTGGGGATTTTTCCATTTTTAGGGTCCCAAATTTTGGGATTTTTCCATTTTCGGGGTCTCCAATTTTGGGATTCTCCAATTTTGGGGTTTCTTTTTTTGGGGTCTCCAATTTTGGGGTTCCCAAATTTGGATTCTCCAATTTTTGGGGTCTCTGATTGTGGATTTTTCAAGTTTTTAGAGTCCCAAATTTTGGAATTCTCCAATTTTTGGTTTGTTGGTTTTTTTTTTCCATTTTAAGGGGTCTCCAATTTTGGGATTTTCTGAATTTTGGGGGTCTCTGAATTTCAGGATCTCCAGTTTTTAGAGTCCCAAATTTTGGGATTTTTCCATTTTTGGGGTCCCAAATTTTTGGTTGTTTTTTTTTGGTTTCTTTGGTTTTTTTGTTTTTTTTTTTTTTTTTTTTTTTTTTGTTTTTTTTTTTTTTTTTTGTTTTTTTTTTGTTTTTTTTTGGTTTTTTTTTTTTTTTTTGTGTTGTTTGGGTTTTTTTGGTGTTTTTTTTGTTGTTTTGTTTTTTTTTTTGTTGTTGTTTTTTTTGTTGTTTTTTGGTTTTTTTTTTTGTTTTTTTGTTTTTTTGGTTTTTTTTTGTTTGTTTGGGGTTTTTTTTTGATTTTTTTTTTTCCCAAATTTTGGGGATCCCAAATTTCAGGATTCTCCAATTTTTGAGATCTCTGAATTTAGGATTTTTCAATTTTGGGGTTTCTTTTTTTGGGGTTTCCGATTTTGGGGCCCCCAAAGTCCCCCCTTTTCCCCTTTTAACCCCTTCCTGACCTTCCCAGTGGGTCCCAGTTTGGGTTTGAGTCGGATCCCGCAGAATTGGGAAATTCCCGCCCGGGGCTGCCGGGCCCGGGGGGTTTGGGGGGCTCTGTTCAGGTGGGACCCCAAAACCCCAAATCCTCCTCCTGCAAAGAGAGAAAAACGAGAAAATCCACAAAATCTGATCAAAAATAGGAAAAAATTTCGAAAAAAATCAAAATTTCAGGTCAAAGTTACAGAAAAACCCCAAAATTTCAGCCCGGAATCGCCAAATATTCCCAAAATTCCAAAGAAAATCCCAAATAAAAATCTCATCCCTGGATCCCAAAAAATCTCAGCACAAAACCCCCAAAATTCCCAATCCCAACGTCTCCCAAAATTCCCAAAATCCAAAAAATCTCCTAAAACTTCCCCCCAAATCTCCAAATCTGCTCAATGCCAGCCCCCCCAAAATTCCCCCAATCCAAAATATCCCAGCCCTAAATCCCCAAAATACCCCCCAAAATTCCCAATGCAATATGCCAAAAAATCCCACCAGAATCCCAAAAAATCCCCTCAAAAAAACCCACAAAAATCCAAAAAAATCCCCAAAAATCTCCCAAATTCCCAAATCCAAATCCACAAAAATCCACAAAAATCCAAAAAATCCCCCAAAAATCCAAAATATCTCAGCCCCGAATCCCAGAAAAATCCCAAAAAATCTCAGCCCAAACCCCAAAAATCCAAAAAATCCCAAAAATTCCCAATTCCAAATCCCCTAAAAATCCAAAAAAAACCCCAAAAGTTCCATCCCAAAATCCAAAAAATCCCCAAAAATTCCCCCAAATCTCAGCTCAGAATCCCAAAAATCCCCAAAAATCCCCTCAAAAAACCCCACAAAAATCCAAAAAATCCCCAAAAATCTCCCAAATTCCCAAGTCCAAACCCCACAAAAATCCCCCAAAAATCCAAAAATCCCCCAAAAATCCAAAATATCTCAGCCCAGAATCCCAGAAAAATCCCAAAAAATTCCAGCCCCAAACAATCCCAAAAATCCCCAAAATTCCCAATTCCAAATCCCCAAAATCCCAGCCCAAACCCCAAAAGTTCCATCCCAAAATCCAAAAAATCCCCAAAATTCCCCCAAATCTCAGCTCAGAATCCCAAAAATCCCCAAAAATCCCCTCAAAAAAACCCCAAAAATCCCCTCAAAAACCCCCACAAAAATCCCAAAAAAATCCCCTCAAAAAACCCCAAAAAATCCAAAAATCCCCTCAAAAAAACACAAAAAATCCAAAAAAATCCCCCAAAATCTCCCAAATTCCCAATTCAAACCCCCCAAAAATCCCAGAAAAATCCCCAAAAATCCAAAAAATCCAAAAAAAATCCCAAAAATTCCCAATTCCAAATCCCCCAAAAATCCCAGCCCAAACCCCAAAGTTCCATCCCAAAATCCAAAAAATCCCCAAAAATTCCCCCAAATCTCAGCTCAGAATCCCAAAAATCCCCAAAAATCCCTCCAAAAAACCCCACAAAATCCAAAAAATCCCCAAAAATCTCCCAAATTCCAAGTCCAAATCCCCCAAAATCCCAAATACTCAGCTCAGAATTCCAGAAAAATCCCAAAATTCCAGCCCCAAACCCCCCAACAATCCCCAAAAATCCCAAAAAATCCAAAAAAATCTCAACCCCAAACCCCAAACCCCAAAAATCCCAAAGATCTCAGCCCCAAATCCCAAAAAATCCCAAAAAATCCCCAAAATCTCAGCCCCAAACCCAAAAATCCCAAAATCTCAGCCCCAAAAATCCAAAAAATCCCAAAAAATCTCAGCCCCAAACCCCAAAAATCCCAAAAAATTCCCCAACATTCAAAAAAAACCCCCAAAATCCCAAAAAATCCCCCAAAATCCCAAAAATACCCAAAATCCCACCCCAAATCCCAAAAAATCCCAAAAAATCCCAAAAATCCCAACCCCAAACCCCAAAAAACCTCAAATCTCAGCCCCAAACCCCAAAAATCCCAAAAAATCCCAAAAAATCCCCCAAAATCTCAGCCCAAACCCCAAAAATGCCTCAAAAATCCCAAAAAATCTCAGCCCCAAATCCCAAAAATCCCCAAAATCTCCGCCCCAAACCCCAAAAATCCCAAAAAATCTCAGCCCCAAACCCAAAATCCCCCAAAATCCCCCAAATCCCCAAAATCCCCAAAATCCCAGCCCCAAACCCAAAAACCCCCTAAAAATCCCCAAAATCTCAGCCCCAAACCCCAAAAATCCCAAAATCTCAGCCCCAAAAATCCCAAAAATCCCTCAAAAATCCCAAAATCCCAGCCCCAAACCCCAAAAAATCCCAAAAGAATCCCAAAAAATCCCAGCCCCAAACCCCAAAAATCCCCAAAATCTCAGCCCCAAACCCCAGAAATCCCAAAAAATCTCAGCCCCAAACCCCAAAAATCCCAAAAAATCTCAGCCCCAAACCCCAAAAATCCCAAAAAATCCCAAAAATCCCAAAAAAATCTCAGCCCCAAACCCCAAAAATCCCAAAAAATTCCCCAAAATTCAAAAAATACCCCAAAATCCCAAAAAATCCCAAAATCCCAGCCCCAAATCCCAAAAAATCCCAAAAAATCCCAGCCCCAAACCCCAAAAATCCCAAATCTCAGCCCCAAAAATCCCAAAAATGCCTCAAAAATCCCAAAATCCCAGCCCCAAACCCCAAAAAATCCCAAAAAAATCCCAAAAAAATCCCAAAAAATCCCAGCCCCAAACCCCAGAAATCCCAAAATCTCAGCCCCAAAAATCCCAAAAAATCCCCAAAATCTCAGCCCCAAACCCCAAAAATGCCTCAAAAATCCCAAAATCCCAGCCCCAAACCCCAAACCCCAAAAATCCCAAAAAATTCCCCAAAATTCAAAAAAAAACCCAAAATCCCAAAAAATCCCAAAATCCCAGCCCCAAATCCCAAAAATCCAAAAAAATCCCGAAAAATCCCAGCCCCAAACCCCAAAAATCCCAAAATCTCAGCCCCAAAAATCCCAAAAATGCCTCAAAAATCCCAAATCCAGCCCCAAACCCCAAAAATCCCAAAAAAAATCCCAAAAAATCTCAGCCCCAAACCCCAAAAATCCCCAAAATCTCTGCCCCAAACCCCAGAAATCCCAAAAAATCTCAGCCCCAAACCCCAAAAATCGCCAAAAATCCCAAAAATCCAGCCCCAAACCCCAAAAATCCAAAAAATCCAAAAATCCAAAAAAATCTCAGCCCCAAACCCCAAAAATCCCAAAATCTCAGCCCCAAAAATCCCAAAAAATCCCCAAAATCTCAGCCCCAAACCCAAAAATCCAAAAAAATTTCCCAAAATTCAAAAAAAACCCCCAAAATCCCAAAAAATCCCAAAAAATCCCCAAAAATCCCAAAAAATCCCAAAATCCCAGCCCCAAATCCCAAAAAAATCCCAAAAAATCCCAAAAAATCTCAGCCCCAAACCCCAAAAATCCCAAAAATCCCCAAAAATCCCAGCCCAAACCCAAAAATCCCCTAAAAATCCCCAAAATCTCAGCCCAAACCCCAAAAATCCCAAAATCTCAGCCCCAAAAATCCCAAAAAATCCCAAATCCCCAAAATCTCAGCCCCAAACCCCAAAAATGCCTCAAAAATCCCAAAATCCCAGCCCCAAACCCCAAACCCCAAAAATCCCCAAATCTCAGCCCCAAACCCCAAAAATCCCAAAAAATTCCCCAAAATTCAAAAAAAAAAAACCAAAATCCAAAAAATCCCAAAATCCCAGCCCCAAATCCAAAAATCCCAAAAAATCCCAACCCCAAACCCCAAAAAACCCTCAAATCTCAGCCCCAAACCCCAAAAATCCCAAAAAATCCCAAAAAATCCCCAAAATCTCAGCCCCAAACCCCAAAAATGCCTCAAAAATCCCAAAAAATCTCAGCCCCAAATCCCAAAATCCCCAAAATCTCCGCCCCAAACCCCAAAAATCCCAAAAAATCTCAGCCCCAAACCCCAAAAATCCCCCAAAATCCCCCAAAATCCCCCAAAATCCCCAAAAATCCCAGCCCCAAACCCAAAAACCCCCTAAAAATCCCCAAAATCTCAGCCCCAAACCCCAAAAATCCCAAAATCTCAGCCCCAAAAATCCCAAAAAATCCCAAAAAATCCCCAAAATCTCAGCCCCAAACCCCAAAAATCGCCAAAAATCCAAAAAATACCAGCCCCAAACCCCAAAAAATCCCAAAAATCCCCCAAAATCTGAGCCCCAAACCTCAAAAATCCCAAAAAATTCCCAAAAATCCAAAAAAATCTCAGCCCCAAACCTCAAAAATCCTTTTGGGGTTTTGGGTTTTTTTTTTTTTTGGGTTTTTGGGGTTTTCTTTGGATTTTTGGGTTTTCTTTGGGATTTTTGGGTTTTCTTTGGATTTTTGGGTTTTCTTTGGGGTTTTTGGGGTTTCAGGGCCCTGCTCCTCCTTTGGGGTTTTTATTTTGGATTTTTTGGGATTTTTGGGATTTTTTGGGGTTTTTGCGTTTGGGGGTTTTTTGGGTTCCAGGCCCTGCTCCTCATTTGGGATTTTTTGGGATTTTTTGGGATTTTTTGGGATTTTTGGATCCCTCACCTGCTCCTCCTTTGGGATTTTTGGTTTTTTGTGGGTTTTTTTTTTATTTTTGGGGATTTTTTTGGGGGATTTGGGGGTTTTGGGGATTTTTTAGGATTTTTGCTTCCATCACCTGCTCCTCCTTTGGGGTTTTTGGTTTTTTGTGGGTTTTTTTATTATTATTTTTTGGGGTTTTTTTGAGGTTTTTTAAAAGATTTTTTAAGATTTTTGGGGGTTTTGGGATTTTTTAGGATTTTTGGGTCCCTCACCTGCCCCTCCTTGGGGTTTTTGGGTTTTTTGGGGGTTTTTATTATTTTTTAGGGTTTTTTGGGATTTTTTTTAGGATTTTTGTGGTTTTTGGGGATTTTTTTTTAGGATTATGGGATTTTTTTAGGATTTCTGGGTGCCTCACCTGCTCCTCCTTTGGGGTTTTGATTTTTTGGGGGTTTTTGATTTTTGGGGGTTTTTTGGATTTTTTTAGAATTTCTGGGTTTCTTGGGATTTTTTAGGATTTTTCAGTCCCTCACCTGCTCCTCCTTTGGGGTTTTTTGATTTTTTTGGTTTTTTTTTTTATTTTCTGGGTTGTTTTTTTTTTATTTTTTGGGGGTTTTTTTTGTTTTTTTTGGGTTTTTTGGGGTTTTTTGGGATTTTTTAGGATTTTCGGTTCCCTCACCTGCTCCTCCTTTGTGATTTTGGGTTTTTGGGATTTTTTTAGGATTTTGGGGGTTTTTTGGGGATTTTTTAGGATTTTTGAGTGCATCACCTGCTCCTCCTTTGGGGGTTTTGATTTTTGTGTTTTTCTTTAATTTTTGGGGGGTTTTGGGATTTTTTTTTAGGATTTTTGGGGATTGTTTTTTAGGATTTGGGGTTTTCTGGGATTTTTTAAGATTCCTGGGTCCCTCACCTGCTCCTCCTTTGGGTTTTTGCTTTTTGTGGGTTTTCTGTTTTTTGGTTTGGGGATTTTTTGGGATTTTTTTCAGATTTTTGGGTTTTTTGGGGGTGTTTTCTGGATTTTTGGGATTTTTTGGATTTGTTTTTAGGATTTTTGAGGATTTTAGGGATTTTTTTTGGGTCCATCACCTGCTCCTTCTTTGGGTTTTTTTTTTTATTTTTTGGGGTTTTTGGTTTTTTTTTTTTTTTTTTGTGGGTTTTTTTATTTTTGGGGTTTTCTTGACTTTTTGGGATTCTTTTTAGAATTTTTGGTTCCATCACCTGCTCTTCCTTTGGGGTCTTTGTTTTTTTGTAGGGTTTTTTTTTTATTTTTTTGGGGTTTTTTGGACTTTTTGGATTTATTTTCGGATTTTTGGTTCCATCACCTGCTCCTCCTTTGGGGTTTTTGATTTTTTGGGGGTTTTTTGGGATTTTTTTTAGGATTTTTGGGTCCCTCACCTGCTCCTCCTTTGGGGTTTTTGCTTTTTGTGGGTTTTCTGTTTTTGGTTTGGGGGATTTTTTGGGATTTTTTTTCAGATTTTTGGGTTTTTTGGGGGTGTTTTTCGATTTTTGGGATTTTTTGGGATTTTTTTTTTAGGATTTTTGAGGATTTTAGGGATTTTTTTGGGGTCCATCACCTGCTCCTTCTTTGGGGTTTTTTTTTTTATTATTTTTTGGGGTTTTTTTGATTTTTGTTTTTTTTTTTTTCTTTATTTTTTGGGGTTTTTTTGGGATTTTTTAGGATTTTCAGTTCCCTCACCTGCTCCTCCTTTGTGGTTTTTGTTTTTTGTGGGTTTTTTTTAATTTTTTGGGGGTTTTTTTTTGATTTTTGGGGATTTTTTTAGGATTTTGGGTCCATCAACTGCTCCTTTTTGGGGCTTTTTTTGGTTTTTTGGGTTTTTTTTTGGGATTTTTTAGCATTTTTGGGGTTTTTGGGAATATTTTTAGGATTTGGGGGGTTTTTTGGGATTTCTTTTTAGGATTTTTGGGATTTTTGGGGATTCCTTGGTCCCTCACCTGCTCTTCCTTTGGGGGTTTTGGTTTTTTTGTGGTTTTTTTTTATCTTTTGAGTTTTTTGTATTTTTTTTTTTTTTTTAGGATTTTTGGGTTTTTTTGGGGTTTTTTTTAGGATTTTGGGGATTTTAGGGATGTTTCAGGATTTTAAAGGATTTTTTAGGATTTTTTTTAGGATTTTTGGGATTTTTTGGGATCTTTTTTAGGATTTTGGGTTTTTTTGTGGGTTTTTTTTTTTTTTTTTTTGATTTTTTAGGATTTTGGGTATTTTGGGGATTTTTTTTTAGGATTTTGGAGGTTTTTTGGTATTTTAGGATTTTTGGGATTTTTTAGGATTTTGGGTGCCTCACCTGCTGCTCCTTTGGGGATTTTTGTGCCCCAGGATTTTCTGCCTTCCTGGGGGTTTTTGGAGCCGTTTCAGCTCCCGGTACTCCCGGTACAGCCCTGGCAAAGGAAATTCCTGAAATTATTGGAAAATTGGAAAATTTAGGGAAAATTTCAAAAATTTGGGAATTTGGGGAAAATTTGGGGAAAATCAGGGGAAATTTTGGGGAAATTTGGAGAAAATTGGTGCATTTTGGAAGGAATTGGAACAAATTGGGATTTTTAGGATAAAAATGCTGCAGAAATTGGGAAAAAATGAGGAAATTTGAGAGATTTGGGGGAATTGCGGGAAGAATCTGGGGAAAATGAGAATTTGGGGGGAAATTGAGGAAAGGGGGAAAAAATTTGGGGAAAAATTTGGAAAATGGGAGAATTTGGAGGAAATTTTGGTCAAAATTTGGAGAATATTTGGAAATTTTGGGGGAAAATTTCGGAAAAAAATTGGGAAATTGGAGGAAAAATTGAAAATTTGGGGAAAAATGGGAAACTGGAGAGAATTTGGGGAAAATTTGGATTTTTTGGGGAAATTTGGAGAAAATGGTGCATTTTGGAAGGAAATTGAACAAATTGGGATTTTTAGGATAAAAATGATGCAGAAATTGGGAATTCGGGGAAATGGGGAAAATTGATGAAAAAAGGGGAGGGATTTGGAGAAAATTTGGGAAAATGGAGAATTTGGAGGAAATTTTGGTGGAAATTTGGAGAATATTTGGGAATTTTTGGGAAAAATTTGGAAAAAATTTGGGAAATTTGGGGGAAATTGGAGAAAAATGGGAAATTTTGAGACAATTTGGGAAAAATTCGGGAAATTTTGGGAATTTGGGAGAACTTGGGATTTTGAGAATTAGGGAGAAATGGGGAATTTGGGGGAAAATTGGAAATTTTGGATACATTTGAGAATTTTGGGGCAATTTTGAGGAAAATTTGGAATTTTGGGTGTAAGTTGAGAATTTTTGGAATTTTGGGGGAAACATTGGGAAATTTGGGGAGAAATGAAGGAAATTTGAAGGAAATGTGAGAATTTTGGGGTAAATTTGGGAATTCTAGGAAAAAAATATTTTTGAGAGGAAAAAGGGGGGATTTGGGAAAATTTGAGAACTTGGGGCAATTTTGAATGAAAATTGGGAAATTTGAAGGTATTTTGGAAAACATGGAAATTTGAGGGAAAATTGGATTAAAATTTGGAAAATTGGGAGAAATTGGGAATTTTGGGTAATTTTGAGGAAAATTTGGAATTTATTGGGAAATTGGGGGGAAATGTGGGAATTTTGTGTGAATTTTATGGAAATTTTGGGGAAAAATTGGGAATCTGAGAATTTTGGGGAAAAATGTGAGACAAATTTTGGGGTAATTATGAGGAAAAAATTGTAATTTGGGGGAAATTTAGGATTTTTTTTAAATTTGAGGGAAATATGAGGGGAAAAATTGGATATTTGGGATAAAAAATCAGAAAATTTGGGTAAAATTGGGAATTTTTGAAAATTTTGGGAAAATGTGAGGCAAATTTTGGAGAAAAAATGGAAATTGGGGGAAAAATGGGAATTTTGGGGTAATTATGAGGAAATTTTGTAATTTTGGGGTAAAATTTGGGAATTTTGGGGCAATTTCCAGGAAAACATGAGGATTTGGGTGAAAATTGGGAATTTTCAGATCTGGGGAGGTTTAGGGGAAATTTGGGAAAATTTGAGAGATTTGGGGGTCATTTTGAGGGAAAATTGGGAAATTTTAGAATTTTGGGGGGAATTTGGGGATTTTGGCGAAAATTTTGGTAGAAAATTGGGGAAAATGGGGGATTTTGGGGTAATTTTGAAGGAAAATTTGTAGTTGGGGAAGCTGGGAAATTTTTTTAGAAATTTGAGGGATTTTTGGGGAAAATTTGGAAATTTTCTAGAAATTTGAGGGAATTGGGGGTAATTTTGAGGAAAATTTGGGTAAATTGGGGATTTTTGGGGAAAATGTGAGGCAAATTTTGGGAAAAATTGGGATATTTTGGGGGAAATTTGGGTATTTTGGGAAAAATTGGGGAAATTTCGTAAAATTTGGGGATTTTGGGGGTAAATTTGGGGATTTTGGGGGGTAAATTTGGGGATTTTTGGGCACTCACTGCGAGTTTCCTCTGGAGCCTCCTCGATGTCGGCCTGGAAGGAAAAAAATCCCAAAAAATAAGAAAATTTGAGAATTGTCCCAAATTCTGGACAGGGGAAGGATTTGGGGGTTTTGGGGGTTTTTTGTGGGGGATTTTGGGGTTTTTTGGGGGGATTTTATGGTGAGAAACCAAAGGAATTTTTTTTAATGGGGAAAAAAAAACCAAAACCTCCAAGGACCCCCTGAGGCCCCCAAAAATGGCCCCAAATATTCCAAGGACACCCCAAAATCCCATCAAGCAAAATCCCCATTTCAGGGACTCCCCAAACCCCCAAAACCACCTCAAGATCACCCAAAAAAAACCCCAAGACCCCCCTAAATCAAATCCTCCCCATTGCAGGAGCCCTCTAAAGCACCCAAGGAGCCCAAAACCTCCCAAGGGACACCCCAAAAAGCCCAGACCCCCCTAAATCAAACCCTTCTCATTCCAGGACATCATTAAATCGCCCCAAGGACCCCAAAAAAAAAAAAACAGGACCCCTAAACCAATCCTGCCACCCCAGGACCTCCCTAAACCACCCCAAGGACACCCCCAGCACCCCAAAATCACATCAAGGACCACCCAAAAAAACCAGGACTCCCCTAAACAAACACTCACTAATCCAGGGCCTCCCTAAACCACCCCAAAAACACCCTCAGACCCCAAAACCACCCCAAGGACACGCCAAAACCCCAAAGACCTCCCTAAACCAAATCCCCCCATTCCAAGGATCCCCCTAAAGCACTCTCAAAACCCCCTCAGACCCCAAAAAACACCCCAAGAAAACCCAAGACCCCCTTAAACCAAATTTTTACCATTCCAGGACCCCCCAAAACCACTTCAAGGACCCCAAAACCATCCCAAGGTCCCCCCAGATCCGCCCCCACCAATCCCGGGCTTCCCCTCAGGAATTTTCCCCTCACGGTTCCCCTCAGGAATTCTCCCCTCAGGATTTTTCCCCCAGGAATTTTCCCTCAGGAATTTTCCCCTCACGATTCCCCTCAGGAATTTTCCCTCACGATTCCCCTCAGGAATTCTCCCCTCAGGATTTTTCCCTCACAATTCCCCTCAGGATTTCTCCCTCACGATTCCCCTCAGGAATTCTCCCTCAGGAATTTTCCCCTCAGGAATTTTCCCCTCACGATTCCCCTCAGGAATTCTCCCTGACGATGCCTCTCAGGAATTTTCCCCTCAGGAATTTTCCCCTCACGGTTCCCCTCAAAATTTTCCCTCAGGAATTCTCCCCTCAGGATTTTTCCCCCTAGGAATTTCCCCTCACGATTCCCCTCAGGAATTCTCCCTCAGAATTTTCCCTTCTCAAGTTTTCCCCTCATGGATTTTCCCCTCAGGAATTCTCCCCTCAGATTTTTCCCCCAGGAATTTCCCCTCACAATTCCCCTCAGGAATTTTTCCCCTCAGGAATTCTCCCCTCAGGATTTTTCCCCTCGGAATTTTCCCCTCAGGAATTCTCCCCTCAGGAATTCTCCCGTCAGGATTTTCCCCTCGGGAATTTTCCCCTCAGGAAAATCCCTCACGATTCCCTCAGAATTTTCCCCTCAGGAATTCTCCCCTCAGGGATTTTCCCCTCACGATTCCCCTCAGGAATTCTCCCCTCAGGATTTTCCCTCACGATTCCCACAGGAATTCTCCCCTCAGGAATTTTCCCCTCAGGAATTCTCCCCTCAGGACTTTTCCCCCAGGAGTTTCCCTCACGATTCCCCTCAGGAATTCTCCCCTCAGGGATTTTCCCCTCAGGAATTCTCCCCCTCAGGATTTTTCCCCCCAGGAATTTCCCCTCACGATTCCCCTCAGGAATTCTCCCCTCAGGGATTTTCCCTCACGATTCCCCTCAGGAATTTTCCCCTCACGAGTTTTCCCCTCAGGAATTCTCCCCTCAGGATTTTTCCCCCCAGGAATTTCCCCTCACGATTCCCCTCAGGAATTCTCCCCTCAGGGATTTTCCTCACGATTCCCCTCAGGAATTCTCCCCTCAGGAATTCTCCCCTCAGGAATTTTCCCCTCAGGAATTCTCCCCTCAGGATTTTTCCCCCCAGGAATTTCCCCTCACGATTCCCCTCCGGAATTTTCCCCTCACGATTCCCCTCAGGAATTCTCCCTCAGGAATTTCCCTTCTCAAGTTTTCCCCTCATGGATTTTCCCCTCAGGAATTCTCCCCTCAGGATTTTTCCACCCAGGAATTTCCCCTCACGATTCCCCTCAGGAATTTTCCCCTCAGGAATTCTCCCCTCAGGATTTTTCCCCTCGGGAATTTTCCCCTCAGGAATTCTCCCCTCAGGAATTCTCCCTCAGGATTTTTCCCCTCGGGAATCTCCCCTCAGGAATTTTCCCCTCAGGAATTCTCCCCTCAGGGATTTTCCCCTCACGATTCCCACAGGAATTCTCCCCTCAGGAATTTTCCCCTCAGGAATTCTCCCCTCAGGACTTTTCCCCAGGAATTTCCCCTCACGATTCCCCACAGGAATTCTCCCCTCAGGAATTTTCCCCTCAGGATTTTTTCCCCCAGGAATTTCCCCTCACGATTCCCCTCAGGAATTCTCCCCTCAGAATTTTCCCGTCAGGAATTCTCCCTCAGGGATTTTCCCCTCAGGAATTTTCCCCTCCGGAATTTCCCCTCACGACTTTTCCCCTCAGGATTTTTCCCCTCACGAATTCTCCCCTCACGATTCCCCTCAGCCGCACCTGGCTGGGTTTGCGCTGCCGCTCCCGCAGGAATTCCGCTTCCCAACGCTTCAGCAGCACCTTCAGCTCCTGCTGCCGCTCCATGGCCGCCAAGCGGGATTGGGGTCGGGATTTGGGGTTTGGATCGGGAATTGGGGTCAGGGATCGAGGGAGGCTCCGGGGGGATCCCAGAGCCGCCTCAGAGCGAACCTCCCGCTCCCGCCAACCGCCAGCCAATAGGAAGGCAGGGATCAATGATTGACAGCCAAATGAGCCAATGGGAAGGCGAATGTACAAGAGCCCGCCGTGTCGCCTTAAACCAATGAGAAGTTTTAAAAGTATTGACGGACAGCTGGAGAAGCCAATTGAAATAAAGGAGTCAGCCCCCAAGGCGGGTTTTGCCCGCTGATTGGTTGTCACAACGAGCAGACACGGAAGTGAACCTTCTGTACGGGATGGGGGCCAGCGGAGTTTGCGGGCGGGCGGTGAGTGGGGGGCGCCATGAGGATCGGGAATCGGGATTGGGACCGGGACTGGAGTCTATGATCGGGATTAGGACCGGGATTGGGGTCGGGAATTGGGGTCGAGGATCAGGGAAGCTGCGCCGAGAACCCCAAAGCCGCCTCAGAGCGAACCTCCCCCTCTCGCCAAGCGTCAGCCAATAGGAAGGCAGGGATTCGTGATTGACAGCGAAATAAGCCAATGGAAAGGCGGATGTAGAAGAGCCCGCCCGTGTCCGCCTTGAACTGATGAGAATTTTAAAAAGCATTGACGGACAACTATAAGAGCCTATTACAGAAAAGGACTGAGCCCCTAAGGCGGGTCTTGGACGTTGATTGGTTGTCACAACGAGGAAACACGGAAGTAAACATTCCGTACGATTTGGGAGACTGCGGGCGGGCGGTGACTGGCTGCCGCCATGTGGATCGGGAATCGGGCGGGGATTAGAACCGGGATTGGGGTCGGGATTCGGGACTAGAACCGAGATTTGGGGTCGGGATCGGGAATTGGCGTCGGGATCGAGGGAGCTCCGGAGGGATCCCAGAGCCGCCTCAGAGCGAACCTCCCGCTCCGCCAAGCGCCACCCAATGGGAAGGCAGAGATTAGTGATTGACAGCGACATGAGCCAATGGGAAGGAGGATGTAGAAGCGCCCGCCTCTCGCTTTGAACCAATGAGAAATTTAATAAAACTTTGACAGACAGATGCAAGAGCCAATTGAAAGAAAGGTATCATCCACTAAGGGGTGTTTTGCTCGCTGATTGGTTGTCACAACGAGCAAACAAGGAAGTAAAGCTTCCGTACGCGCTGGGGGCAGCCGGGGGCTGCGGGCGGGCGGTGAGTGCGGGGCGCCATGTTGGGGGAAGCTCCGGTCCCCCCGCTTTTGTGGGTGCCTGAGGGGACTTTGGGATAATTTGGGGATCCCTGTGGGAATTTCCACATCCCCGGGAGGGGAATTTGGGATCCTGTGGGAACTTCCGGATCATCGGGAGGGATTTGAGATTCTGTGGGATTTTGGGGTGTCCGGGTGAGGTGGGGGAAGTCGGGGGTCTCCGAGACGCCCTGAGGGTCCCCTCACAACCGCCGCCATCTTCTCCTGGCTTTTCTTTGGGGTCTCTTCCCATCTGGGGTTTCTTTGGAATTCTTTGCTTCTCCATCACCCAAGGGGTCCCCAAATCCCCACAGGCCCCCAAAATCCTGGCTTTTCTTTGGGATATCCTCACATTTGGGGTTTCCCTGCAATTCTTTGATCCCCAAATCTCCATAGCCCACCCCGAGACTCGCTGAGGTTCCCCTCACAACTGCTGCCATCTTGTCCCGGCTTTTCTTTGGGATCTCCTCACATTTGGGGTTTTTCTGGAATTCTTTGCTTCGCCATCACCCAAAGGGTCCCCAAATCCCCACAGCCCTCCCAAAATCCAAGTTTTTCTTTGGGATATCCTCACATTTGGGCTTCTCTGCAATTCTTTGTTCCCCAAATCCCCACAGCGCCCTTCGACACGTGCTCAGGGTCCCCTCACAACCACCGCCATCTTGATCCCAGCTTTTCTGTGGGATCTCCTCGCATTTGGGGTTTTTCCATCGCCCAAAGGGTCCCCAAATCCCCACAGCCCCATAAAATCCAAATTTTTCTTTGGGTTACTTTGCATTTGGGGTTTCCTTGGAATTCTTTGATCCCCAAATCCCCACAGCCTCCCCCGAGACGCCCTGAGGGTTCCCTCACAACCGCCGCCATCTTGTCCCGGCTTTTCTTTGGGATCTCCTCGCATTCGGGGTTTCTCTGGAATTCTTTGCTTCTCCATCACCCAAAGGGTCCCCAATCCCCACAGCCCCCAAAATCCAAATTTTTCTTTGGGATTATCCTCACATTTGGGGTTTCTCTGCAATTCTTTGATCCCCAAATCTCCAAAGCCCACCCCGAGACTCGCTGAGGTTCCCCTCACAACCGCCGCCATCTTGATCCCAGCTTTTCTTTGGGATCTCCTCACATTTGGGGTTTCTCTGGAATTCTTTGCTTCTCCATCACCCAAAGGGTCCCCAAATCCCCACAGCCCCCCAAAATCCAAGTTTTTCTTTGGGATATCCTCACATTTGGGGTTTCTCTGCAATTCTTTGATCCCCAAATCTCCAAAGCCGACCCCGAGACGCGCTGAGCATCCCCTCACAACCGCCGCCATCTTGTCCCGGCTTTTCTTTGGGATCTCTTCACATTTGGGGTTTTCCTGGAATTCTTTGCTTCTCCATCACCCAAAGGGTCCCCAAATCCCCACAGCCCTCCCAAAATCCAAGTTTTTCTTTGGGATATCTTCACATTTGGTTTTTCTCTGAAATTCTTTGTTCCCCAAATCCCCACAGCGCCCTTCGACACGTGCTCAGGGTCCCCTCACAACCACCGCCATCTTGATCCCAGCTTTTCTGTGGGATCTCCTCGCATTTGGGGTTTTTCCATCGCCCAAAGGGTCCCCAAATCCCCACAGCCCCCCCAAATCCAAGTTTTTCTTTGGGATATCCTCAGATTTGGGGTTTCCTTGGAATTCTTTGATCCCCAAATCCCCACAGCCCTTCCGAGGCGCGCTGAAGGTCCTCTCACAACCGCCGCCATCTTGTCCTGGCTTTTCTTTGGGATCTCCTCGCATTTGGGGTTTCTCTGGAATTCTTTGATCCCCAAATCCCCACAAGCCCCCCAAATCCTGGCATTTCTTTAGGAGATCCTCACATTTGGGGTTTCTCTGCTATTCTTTGATCCCCAAATCCCCACATTCCTCCCCGAGACGCGCTAGGGGTCCCCTCACAACCGCCACCATCTTGTCCTGGCTTTTCTTTGGGATCTCCTCGCATTTCGGGTTTCTCTGGAATTCTTTGCTTCTCCATCACCCAAAGGGTCCCCAAATCCCCACAGCCCCCCAAAATCCAAGTTTTTCTTTGGGATATCCTCAGATTTGGGTTTTCTCTGAAATTCGTTGTTCCCCAGATCCCCACAGCGCCCTTCGACACTTGCTCAGGGTCCCCTCACAACCGCCGCCATCATGATCCCAGCTTTTCTTTGGGATCTCCTCGCATTTGGGGTTTTTCCATCGCCCAAAGGGTCCCCAAATCCCCACAGCCCCCCCAAATCCAAGTTTTTCTTTGGGATATCCTCACATTTGGGGTTTCTCTGCAATTCTTTGATCCCCAAATCCCCACAGCCCTTCCGAGGCGCGCTGACGGTCCTCTCACAACCGCCGCCATCTTGTCCTGGCTTTTCTTTGGGATCTCTTCGCATTTGGGGTTTCTCTGGAATTCTTTGCTTCTCCATCACCCAAAGGGTCCCCAAATCCCCACAGCCCCCCAAAACCCAAATTTTTCTTCGGGTTACTTTGCATTTGGGGTTTCCTTGGAATTCTTTGATCCCCAAATCCCCACAGCTCCCCCTGAGACCCCCTGAGGGTTCCCTCACAACCGCCGCCATCTTGATCCCAGCTTTTCTTTGGGATCTCCTCGCATTTGGGGTTTTTCCATCGCCCAAAGGATCCCCAAATCCCCACAGCCCCCCCAAATCCAAGTTTTTCTTTGGGATATCCTCACATTTGGGGCTTCTCTGCAATTCTTTGTTCCCCAAATCCCCACAGCCCTTCCGAGGCGCGCTGACGGTCCTCTCACAACCGCCGCCATCTTGTCCTGGCTTTTCTTTGGGATCTCCTCACATTTCGGGTTTCTCTGGAATTCTTGGATCCCCAAATCCCCACAGCCCCATAAAATCCAAATTTTTCTTTGGGATATCCTCAGATTTGGGGCTTCTCTGCAATTCTTTGTTCCCCAAATCCCCACAGCGCCCTTCGACACGTGCTCAGGGTCCCCTCACAACCACCGCCATCTTGATCCCAGCTTTTCTGTGGGATCTCCTCGCATTTGGGGTTTTTCCATCACCCAAAGGGTCCCCAAGTCCCCACAGCCCCATAAAATCCAAGTTTTTCTTTGGGATCTCCTCGCATTTGGGGTTTCTCTGGAATTCTTTGATCCCCAAATCCCCACAAGCCCCCCAAATCCTGGCATTTCTTTAGGAGATCCTCACATTTGGGGTTTCTCTGCTATTCTTTGATCCCCAAATCCCCACATTCCTCCCCGAGACGCGCTGGGGGTCCCCTCACAACCGCCACCATCTTGTCCCGGCTTTTCTTTGGGATCTCCTCGCATTTTGGGTTTCTCTGGAATTCTTTGCTTCGCCATCACCCAAAGGGTCCCCAAATCCCCACAGCCCCCCCAAAATCCAAGTTTTTCTTTGGGATATCCTCACATTTGGGGCTTCTCTGCAATTCTTTGTTCCCCAAATCCCCACAGCGCCCTTCGACACGTGCTCAGGGTCCCCTCACAACCACCGCCATCTTGATCCCAGCTTTTCTTTGGGATCTCCTCGCATTTGGGGTTTTTCCATCGCCCAAAGGGTCCCCAAATCCCCACAGCCCCCCCAAATCCAAGTTTTTCTTTGGGATATCCTCACATTTGGGGTTTCTCTGCAATTCTTTGATCCCCAAATCCCCACAGCCCTTCCGAGGCGCGCTGACGGTCCTCTCACAACCGCCGCCATCTTGTCCTGGCTTTTCTTTGGGATCTCTTTGCATTTGGGGTTTCTCTGGAATTCTTTGCTTCTCCATCACCCAAAGGGTCCCCAAATCCCCACAGGCCCCCAAAATCCAAGTTTTTCTTTGGGATATCCTCACATTTGGGGTTTCTCTGCAATTCTTTGATCCCCAAATCTCCAAAGCCGACCCCGAGACGCGCTGAGGTTCCCCTCACAACCGCCGCCATCTTGATCCCAGCTTTTCTTTGGGATCTCCTCGCATTTGGGGTTTCTCTGGAATTCTTTGCTTCTCCATCGCCCAAAGGGTCCCCAAATCCCCACAGCCCCCCCAAATCCAAGTTTTTCTTTGGGATATCCTCACATTTGGGGTTTCTCTGCAATTCTTTGATCCCCAAATCTCCAAAGCCCTTCCGAGGTGCGCTGAGGGTCCTCTCACAACCGCCGCCATCTTGTCCTGGCTTTTCTTTGGGATCTCCTCACATTTGGGGTTTCTCTGGAATTCTTTGCTTCGCCATCACCCAAAGGGTCCCCAAATCCCCACAGCCCTCCCAAAATCCAAGTTTTTCTTTGGGATATCCTCACATTTGGGGCTTCTCTGCAATTCTTTGTTCCCCAAATCCCCACAGCGCCCTTCGACATGTGCTCAGGGTCCCCTCACAACCACCGCCATCTTGATCCCAGCTTTTCTTTGGGATCTCCTCGCATTTGGGGTTTTTCCATCGCCCAAAGGGTCCCCAAATCCCCACAGCCCCCCAAATCCAAGTTTTTCTTTGGGATATCCTCACATTTGGGGTTTCTCTGGAATTCTTTGATCCCCAAATCCCCACAGCCTCCCCCGAGATGTGCTCAGGTTCCTCTCACAACCGCCGCCATCTTGTCCTGGCTTTTCTTTGGGATCTCCTCGCATTTGGGGTTTCTCTGGAATTCTTCGGTCCTCAAGTCCCCACAATCCCCCCAAATCCTGGCTTTTCATTAGGAGATCCTCACATTTGGGGTTTCTCTGCAATTCTTTGATCCCCAAATCCCCACAGCCCACCCCGAGATGCGCTGAGCGTCCCCTCACAACCGCCGCCATCTTGTCCCGGCTTTTCTTTGGGATCTCTTCACATTTGGGGTTTCTCTGGAATTCTTTGCTTCTCCATTGCCCAAAGGGTCCCCAAATCCCCACAAGTTCCCAAACTCCTGGCTTTTCTTCGTGATATCCTGACATTTCTGTTTCCTCTGCAATTCTTTCTTCCCCAAACCCCCACAGCCCCGCCGATGGATTCCCTCCTCTTCCTCTGCGCCCGCCGCGTCGTCGCCCACCGCCCTCTTCCCGTCCTTCCCGCCGATCTCCACCCCGTCCTCTTCCAGGCGGCGTTCCTGGACGGGCGGCCCCTGGTGCTGCGGGACCTGGTGGCCGCGTGGCCGTTCCCGGTGCTCAACTTCCAGCGGCTGGTGGGGCGCCGGGAGCTGCTGCGGGACCATCCCTGCAAGCTCTGCGTCCAGGCCGTCATCCTGGCCGTGGTGGCGCAGCTGCGGCGGCAGCTGGAGGAGCCCGGCCACGACGCCAGGTGGGTTCTGGGCAGCGTCGGGATGGGGGCACCACCTCCGTTCCTGAGGTTCCTCCGTCGCTTTTGGTGGTTCCTGCTTGGTTGCGATGGTTTCCTTCTTGTTTTTCATGGTTTCTTCCCATTTTTGATGGTTCCATCCCGTTTTTGATGGTTCCTTGCTGTTTTTGAGGGTTCCTTCTTGATTTTGATGGTTTCCACCCATTTTTGATGGTTCCTTCCCATATATGGTTTCCTCCCATTTTTGTCACTTTAGATGGTTCCTTCCTTGACGGTTCCATCCCGTATTTTTGATGGTTCCTCCTGTTCTTGATGGTTCCTTCCCATCCTTACTGGTTTCTCTCATTTTTTGGTGGTTTCTTCCCATTTTTTATGGTTTCCTCCCATTTTTGATGGCTCCATCCCTGTTGATGAATTCCTGCTTTTGATGGTTTTTTCCGTGGTGGCGCAGCTGCGGCGGCAGCTGGAGGAGCCCGGCCACGACGCCAGGTGGGTTCTGGGCAGCGTCGGGATGGGGGCACCACCTCCGTTCCTGAGGTTCCTCCGTCGCTTTTGGTGGTTCCTGCTTGGTTTGGATGGTTTCCTTCTTGTTTTTCATGGTTTCTTCCCATTTTTGATGGTTCCATCCTGGTTTTGATGGTTCCTTTCTGGTTTTGAGGGTTCCTTCTTGATTTTGATGGTTTCTTCCCATTTTTGATGGTTCCTTCCCATTTATGGTTTCCTCCCATTTTTGATGGTTCCTTGCCACTTTGGATGGTTCCTTCCTTGACGGTTCCATCCCGTTTTTGATGGTTCCTTTCTGGTTTTGAGGGTTCCTTCTTCATTTTGATGGTTTCTTCCCATTTTTTGATGGTTCCTTCCTGTTTTTGGTTTCCTCCCATTTTTGTCACTTTAGATGGTTCCTTCCTTGACGGTTCCATCCCATTTTTGATGGTTCCTGTTTTTGATGGTTCCTTCCCATCCTTAATGGTTTCTTTCATTTTTTGATGTTCCCTTCCCATTTTTGGTGGTACCTTGTTGGTTTGGATGGTTTCCTTCTTGTTTTTCATGGTTCCTTCCCATTTTTGATGATTCCATCCCATTTTTGATGGTTCCTTTGCATTTTTGATGGTTCCTTCCCATTTTTGGTTTCCTCCCATTTTTGATGGTTTCTTGCCGCTTCAGATGGTTCCTTCCTTGACGGTTCCTTCCCATTTTTGAGGACTTCCTCCTGTTTCTAATGGTTTTCTCCCATTTTTGATGGTTTCCTCCAGTTTTTCATGGTTTCTCTTTGTTTTTGATGTTTCCTTCCTGTTTTTGACCATTTCCTCCCATTTTTGATGGTTTCTTGCCACTTCAGATGTTTCCTTCCTTGACGGTCCCATCCCATTTTTGATGGTTCCATTTTTGATGATTCCCTCCTGTTTTTGATGGTTCCTTCTTGGTTTAGATGGTTCCTTCCCATTTTTCATGATTCCTTTCCATTTTCGATGCTTTTAATGGTTTCTTTGATTTTTTTTGATGGTTTCTTTGCATTTTTTATGATTTCCTCCCATTTTTAACGGTTTCCTCCTGTTTTTGATGGTTTCTTCTTGCATTTGATGATTCCGTCCCATTTTTCACGATTCCTTCCTGTTTTTGATGCTTTCCTCCCATTTGTCATGGTTTCCACACAATTTCTGATGCCTTCGTCTCATTTTTTATTATTTCTTCCCATTATTGATGGTTTCCTCTCATTTTTGATGGTTCCTTCCTGTTTTTGATGGTTTCTTCCTGTTTATGTTTTCTTCCCAGTTTTTATGGTTTTTTTCCTTTTTGATGGTTTCTTCTTGTATTTGAACGTTTTTTCCCATTTTTGATGGTTTCCTCTCATTTTTGATGGTTCCTTCCTGGTTTTGATGGTTTCTTCCCATTTACGTCTTCTTCCCACATTTTATGGGGTTTTTTTCCTTTTTTGATGGTTTCTTCTTGTATTTGAACGTTTCTTCCCATTTTTGATGGTTTCCTCTCATTTTTGATGGTTTCCTCTCATTTTTGATGGTTCCATCCTGTTTTTGATGCTTTCTTCCCGTTTATGTCTTCTTCCCTGTTTTTATGTTTTTTTTCCATTTTTGATGGTTTCTTCTTGTACTTGAACGTTTCTTCCCATTTTTGATGGTTTCCTCCAAGTTTTGACGGTTCCTTCCCATTTTTCATGGTTCCTTCCTTTTCATGATTGTTCCTTCCCAATTTTTAATGATTTCTCTCTTCCTGTTTTTGATGTTTCCATCCCATTTTCGACGATCCCTTCCCACGTCCCCCAGCCTGCGCGTTCTGGACATCACCGGCCTCCCGGACTCGGCGTCCGGCCGCGCTCCGGACGGGATGAGCGTCTGGTCGGGCACGGTGGCTTTGGCCAAGGCTTGCGTGGAGGTGTCCAAGCACCGGCGGGAATTCCAGCGGCGCGGATCCAAGCGGCACAAAGGCCGCTCCGGCGCCGCCACGGCCGCGGCCGCTCCGCAGCCGCCGGGCGTCGACGTCCACGCCGACCTGTTCGTCAACGGGACGTCCTACGGGATCCTGCGCGACGCGCTCCGCACCGGATCCGCCGGCCCGCTGCGCCTCAAGTGCCGCGAGCTCCAAGCCGAGGAGCTCTCGGCGTCGGCCATCGCGGCCTTGCTGGAATCGCTGGACCCGTCCTTCCTGCGCAGGGTGGACCTGAGATTCAACAACCTGGGGCTGGCCGGGCTCTCGGTGATCCTGCCGCACCTCTCGCGCTTCCCGGAGCTGCGCAGCCTCAAGCTGCAGTACAGCAACGTGGACGTGCGGCGCCCCACGCCCGAGTCGGCCATCGGCATCCGGTGCCTGGCCGGGCAGCTGGGAATGCTGCCCAGCCTGCGCGAGCTCAACCTGGGATCCTCCCGGCTCTCCGGGAACCTGCGCCAGATCCTCTGGTGAGCTCCTCGCGCGGCGGGGCCCGGCCGGGCCCTTCCCGCTCTTCCCCCCAAGGCTTGGGGGGCTTGGGGGTCTTTGCCACCCTCGGTGATCCCGTGGTTCCCGGATTTCATTGTCACGATGTTCCCGCGGTTCCGTTATCCCGATAGTTCGTGACTCGGTGACTCCGTTGTCCCGTCGTTCCGTGATCCCAACATTCAGTGATTCCAGGATTCTCCAATGCTGAACTTGATGATCTTGGAGATTTTTTCCAGCTTAAGTGATCCCATAATTCCAGGATTTCATTATCCCAATATTCCCATGATTCCGTTATCCCAATAATTGATGACTCAGTGATTCCATGATCCAGAACTCCATGATCCCAGGATTCTCAAAGGCTGAACTTGACGATCTTGAAAGTCTTTTCCAATCTTAGCCCCATAATTCCAGGATTTTATTATCCCAACATTCACAAGATCCCATGGCTCTGTTAACCCAAATTGTTTATGACTCAGCGATTCTATTATCCCATAATTCCATGATCCCAGAATTCCAGGATTCCCAAAGCTTGGGCTCGATGGTCTTGGAGGTCTTCTCCAATCTTGATGATCCCTTGATTCCATGATTTCATTATCCCAGTGTTACCATGTTCCCATGATTCCGTTATCCCAATAATTCATGACTCAGTGATTCCATGATCCCAGAATTCCATGATCCCAGGATTCTCAAAGGCTGAACTTGATAATTTTGGAGGTCTTCTCCAATGTTAATGATCCCATAATTCCAGGATTTCATTATCCCAACATTCCCACAATCCCATCATTCCCATATCCTATCACTCACCGCTTCCATCATCCCATAAATTCATGGTCCGATAATTCCATGATTCCAGGATTCCCAAAGATTGAGCTTGATGGTCTTGGAGGTCTTCTCCAACCTTAATGATCCCATGATTCCACAAACTCATTGTCTCATTGTTCCCATGATTCCATTGTCTCAATAGCTCATGACTCAGTGATTCCACGATCCCAGAATTCCAAGATCCCAGGATTCTCAAAGGCTGAACTTGGCAATCTTGGAGGTCTTCTCCAATCTTAGTGACTCCATGACTCCCGGATTTCATTATCCCATTGTTCCCATGATTCCCTTATCCCAATATTTTATGACTCAACAATTCCATTATCGCATAAATTCATCATCTCATAATTCCGCCATTCCAGGATTCCCAGAGGTTGGGCTCGATGGTCTTGGACGTCTTCTCCAAAATGATGATCCCTTGATTCCAGAAACTCATGATCTCTTTGTTCCCGTGATTCCATGATTCCATTGTCTCAGTAGTTCGTGACTCAGTGATTCCATCGTCGCATCATTCCAAGATCCCAGAATTCCCTGGTTCCAGAATTCCCAAAGGTTGGTCTCGATGGTCTTGAAGGTCTTCTCCAATCTTGATGATCCCTTGATTCCATGATTTCATTATCCCAATATTCCCATGTTCCCATGATTCCATTATCCCAATAATTCATGACTGGGTGATTCCACGATCCCAGAATTCCAAGATCCCAGGATTCTCAAAGGCTGAACTTGATAATTTTGGAGGTCTTCTCCAATGTTAATGATCCCATAATTCCAGGATTTCATTATCCCAACATTGCCACAATCCCATCATTCCCATATCCTATCACTCACCGCTTCCATCATCCCATAAATTCATGCTCCGATAATTCCATGATTCCAGGATTCCCAAAGATTGAGCTTGATGGTCTTGGAGGTCTTCTCCAACCTTAATGATCCCATGATTCCACAAACTCATTGTCTCATTGCTCCCATGATTCCATTGGCTCAATAGCTCTTGACTCAGTGATTCCATGATCCCAGAACTCCAAGATCCCAGGATTCTCAAAGGCTGAACTTGGCAATCTTGGAGGTCTTCTCCAATCTTAGTGACTCCATGACTCCAGGATTTCATTATCCCATTGTTCCCATGATTCCCTTATCCCAATATTTTATGACTCAACAATTCCATTCTCACATAAATTCACGATCTCATAATTCCGGCATTCCAGGATTCCCAGAGGTTGGGCTCGATGGTCTTGGAGGTCTTCTCCAATCTCGATGATCCCTTGATTCCATGATTTCATTGTCCCAATGTTCCCGTGTTCCCACGATTCTGTTATCCCAATACCTCACGACTGCGCGATTCCATGATCCCAGAATTCCATGTTCCCAGGATTCTGTGATTCCAAGATTCTCAAAGGCTGAACTTGGCAATCTTGGAGGTCTTCTCCAATCTTAGTGACCCCATGATTCCATGATGTCATTGTCCCAATATTCCCATGATCCTGTGACCCTCTCCTCCCAATAGTTTATGACTCAGCAATTCCATTATCACATAAATTCATGATCGCGTAATTCCGCAATTCCACGATTCCCAAGGTTTGGGCTCGATGGTCTTGAAGATCTTTTCCAACCTCAATGATCCCAGGTTCCCATGATCCCATTATCCCAACAGTCCATGACTCCATTTTCCCTTAAATTCAAGATTTCATAATTTCTTAATTCTAAGATTCCCAGAGCTTGGGCTTGATGGCCTTGAGCATCTTTCCCAACCGGAATGATCCATTGATTTCAGGAACTTTTTATCCCAATGTTCCCATAATCCCGTGGTTCCGTTGTCCCAAGAGTTTGCAACTCAAATATTCCATCATCCCATAATTTCATGATCCCATCATTCCTCAGTCCACAATTCCCAAGGTTTGGGCTCGATGGTCTTGGAGATCTTTTCCAACCTCAACGATCCCAGGTTCCCATGATCCCACCAGTCCATGACTCCATGATTCCATAACTACGTGACCCCACAATTCTGCGATTCCAGGATTCCCAAAGGTTGGATTTGATGATCCTGAAGCCTTTTCCAACTTCAATGGCTCCATGAGCCCGGAACTCCATGATTCCGTAATTTCATGGCTCCCTGATCCCAGAATCCCAGTATCCCACGATTCCCTAATCCCGTTAACTCCAGGATCCCAAAACTCCGTAACTCCACAATTCCCCGGCTCCGTGACTCCATAATTCCACGATTCTCAAAGGTGCAGCTTGATGGTCTTGGAGATTTTCTCCAGCTTCAGCCATTCCATCATTCCATGATTCCATGACCATGCCACTCCATGACCCCACAATCTCATGGATCCACAACTCCATGATCCCATCATCCTCAGATGTCAAACCTGATGGTCTTGGAGTCCTTTCCCAACCTGAGCCATTCCATAATTCAATAACCTCAAAACTCCAAAATCCCAGGATTTTCAGAGGTCAAACTCGATGTTCTTGGAGCTCTTTCCCAACCTCAGTCATTCCAGAATCCCATGGCTCTGTGATCCCGTAATTCCATGAATTTCAAAGCTTGAACTTGATGGTCCTGGAGCTTTTCCCCAACCTCACCCATTCCACAACTCCATGGTCCCACCATCCTCAGATGTCAAACCTGATGGTGTTGGAGACCTTTCCCAACCTGAGCCATTCCATAATTCCATGATCTGATTCCACAGTTCCGTGTTCCTGTGATCCCATAATTCCATGATTCTCAAACCTTGAACTTGATGGTCTTGGAGACCTTCCCCAACCTCAGCCATTCCATAACTCCATTATCCCATAATTCCCAAATCCCAGGATTTTCAGAGGTCAAACACGATGTTCTTGGAGCTCTTTCCCAACCTCAGTCATTCCCGAATCCCATGGCTCTGTGATCCCGTAATTCCATGAATTTCAAAGCTTGAACTTGATGGTTTTGGAGCTCTTTCACAACCTCAGTCATTCCAGAATCCCACGGCTCTGTGATCCCTTAATTCCATGATTCTCAAACCTTGACCTTGATGGTTTTGGAGCTCTTTCACAACTTCAGCCATTCCATAACTCCATGATCCCATATTCCAAAAATCCCAGGATTTTCAGAGGTCAAACTTGATGTTCTTGGAGCTCTTTCCCAACCTCACCCATTCCATAATTCCATTGTTTGATTCCACAATTCCATGGCTCCATGATCCCATAAATTCCATGATTCTCAAACCTTGACCTTGATGGTCTTGGAGACCTTTCCTGCCCTGAGTAATTCCACGATTTCATGACCCCATAACTCCAAAGTCCCAGGATTTTCAGAGGTCGAACTCGATGTTCTTGGAGCTCTTTCCCAACCTCAGCCATCCCACAATCCCACGGCTCTGTGATCCCATCACTCCATGATTCTCAATCCTTGACTTTGATGTTCTTGGAGACCATTCATGACCTGAGTAATCCCATAACTCCCTGACCCCATAACTCCAAAATCCCAGGATTTCAGAGGTCAAACTTGATTCTCGGCCATCTTTCCCAACCTCAGCCATTCCATAACTCCATGATTTTGAAACCTTGAACTTGATGCTCTTGGAGACCTTCCCAACCTCCATCATTTCATAACTCCATGATCCCATCATTCCAAAATCCCAGGATTTTCAGAGGTCAAACTCGATGTTCTTGGAGCTCTTTCCCCACATGTTCCCACCCGATCCTGACCTGTCCCTTTTCCCTCCCCGCAGCGACCTCCAGGCCCCGTTGGAGAGCTTGGAATTGGCCTTCTGCTCCCTCGTCCCCGCCGACCTCGCCTTCCTCTCCCAAAGAGTCTCTCCATGGCTCCAGAGCTCTGGGATCCATCCCAGCCTTCCATGGTCCCACATTCCACAAGTCCATGGATTATCATCCAATATCCCACATCCCAGAACTCCATGATGACAGATTCCATCATTCCATGAATTTCAAACCTTGAACTTGATGGTCCTGGAGCTTTTCCCCAACCTCAGCCATTCCACAACTCCATGGTCCCACCATCCTCAGATGTCAAACCTGATGGTCTTGGAGACTTTCCCAACCTGAGTCATTCCATAATTCCATTATTTGATTCCACAATTCCATGACCCCACGATCCCATCATTCCATGATTCTCCGACTTTGACCTTGATGTTCCTGGAGATCTTTCCCAACCTCAGCCATTCCATAACTCCACGATCCCATCATTCCAAAATCCCAGGAATTTCAGGAGTCAAACTTTACGTTCTCGGAGCTCTTTCTCAAGTTCAGCCATTCCACAATTCCATGGCTCTGTGATCCCGTAATTCCACGATTCTTAAACCTTGACCTTGATGTTCTTGGAGATCTTTCCCAACCTCAGCCATTCCATAACTCCATGATCCCATCATTCCCAAATCCCAGGATTTTCAGAGATCACACTCGTTGTTCTTGGAGCTCTTTCCCAACCTCAGTCATTCCAGAATCCCATGGCTCTGTGATCCCATAATTCCATGAATTTCAAAGCTTGAACTTGATGGTCCTGGAGCTTTTCCCCACCCTCAGCCATTCCACAACTCCATGGTCCCACGATCCTCAGATGTCAAACCTGATGGTGTTGGAGACTTTCCCAACCTGAGTCATTCCATAATTCCATAACCTCAAAATTCCAAAATCCCTGATCCCAAGACCTCACAATTCCACAATTCTACAATTCCCTGGCTCCATAACTCCATTATTCCATGAGTCTCAAACCTTGAGTTTGATGGTCTTGGAGACCTTTCCCAACTCCAGCCGTTCCATGCATTCCATGATCACAATCTCATGGACCCATCATTCCACAACTCCATGGTCCCACCATCCTCAGATGTCAAACCTGATGGTGTTGGAGACCTTTCCCAACCTGAGCCATTCCATAATTCCATTGTTTGATTCCACAATTCCATGACCCCACGATCCCATCATTCCATGATTCTCCGAATTTGACCTTGATGTTCCTGGAGATCTTTCCCAACCTCAGCCATTCCATAACTCCATGGTCCCATGATCCCATAATTCCATGATTCTCAAACCTGGAGCTTGATGGTCTTGGAGATCTTTCCCAACCTGAGCAATCCCACGATTCCATGACCCCATAACTCCACAATCCCAGGATTTTCAGAGGTCAAACTCGATGTTCTTGGAGACCTTCCCCAACCTCACCCATCTCACAATCCCAACATCCCATCATTCCAAAATCCCAGGATTTTTAGATGTCAGACGTGATGTTCTTGGAGCTCTTTCTCAACCTCAGCCATTCCAAAATTCCATGACCCCATGATCTGATAATTCCATGATTCCAATCCTTGACCTTGATGGTCTTGGAGACCTTTCCTGCCCTGAGTAATTCCTTGATTCCATGACCCCGCAACTCCAAAATCCCATGATATCAAGAGCTCAAATTTGATGTTCTTGGAGATCTTTCCCAACCTCAGCCATTCCATAACTCCATGACCCCATAATCTCAAAGTCCCAGGATTTTCAGAGGTCAAACTCGATGTTCTTGGAGCTCTTTCCCCACATGTTCCCACCCGATCCTGACCTGTCCCTTTCCCCTCCCCGCAGCGACCTCCAGGCCCCGTTGGAGAGCTTGGAATTGGCCTTCTGCTCCCTCGTCCCCGCCGACCTCGCCTTCCTCTCCCAGAGCTTCCACGCGCCGGCCCTCAAGCGCCTGGACCTGAGCGGCCACGACTTCTCCCAGGGCCTCCTGGAGCCGCTGCGGCTGCTGCTGGAGGAGACCTCGGCCTCGCTGCTGCACCTGGACCTCATGGAATGCCGCATGGCCGACCCCCACCTGGACGCGCTGCTGCCGACGCTGCGCCGCTGCTCCCGCCTGCGCTTCCTGGGACTCTACGGCAACTCCCTGTCCACGGCCGCGCTCAAGGAGCTGCTCCGCAAGACCCTGGAGCTGCCCGACCTCCGCCTGGTGGTCTACCCCTTCCCCGTGGATTGCTACAGGCCGCAGGGGTCGCGGTGGGGTTTGGGGGCCGCGGTGGATGAGGAGATGGTGGCCATGGTGGAGGTGGAGTTGGGGCGGATGCTGGAGGGTTCCGGGCGGAGCGACCTCGTGTGGAGCTCCAACCCCTGCGGGCACGGGCAGTTGGATTTCTTCGCGTTGTGATTGGGGGGAAAAGGTGATTCACGGAAAAATGCAAATTCTTCGTGCCAAAAATTCATCCCAAAATCCAAACCCTTCAATCCCAAAATCCAAATTCTTCATCCCAAAATCCAAACCCTTCAATCCCAAAATTCACCCCACAATCCAAAGCCTTCAATGCCAAAATCCAAACCCTTCATCCAAAATTCACCCCAAAATTCAAATCCTTCATCCGAAATTCATCCCAAAATCCAAACCCTTCACCCCAAAATCCAAATCCTTCACCCCAAAATTCACCCCAAAATCCAAATCCTTAACCCAAAATCCAAACCCTTCAATCCCAAATTCATCCCAAAATCCAAATTCATCATCCTAAAGTTCCCAAGTCCTTCATCCCAAATCCTTCACCCAAAAATCCAAACCCTTCAATCCCAAAAGTCATCCGAAAATCCAAATTCTTCATGCAAAAATCATCCCAAAATCCAAAGCCATCACCCAAAAATTCACCCCAAAATCCAAATTCTTCACGCCAAAAATTCGTCCCAAAATCCAAATTCTTCATCCCAAAATCCAAATCCTTCAATCCCAAAATTCACCCCAAAATCCAAATTCTTCACCCCAAACTTCATCCCAAAATCCAAACCCTTCATCCAAAATTCATCCCAAAATCCAAATCCTTCACCCCAAAGACCAAAGCCTTCAATCCCAAAATCCACATTCTTCACCCAAAAATTCATCCCAAAATCCAAATCCCTAAACCCCAAAATCAAAATTCTTCATCCAAGAATTCGTCCCAAAATCCAAATCCTTCAATCCCAAAATCCAAATCCTTCAATCCCAAAATCCAAACGCTTCAATCCCAAATTCATCCCAAAATCCAAATCCTTCAATCCCAAAATCCAAACCCTTCAATCCCAAAATCCAAATCCTTCATCCCAAATTCATCCCAAAATCCAAATCCTTCATCCAAAATCCAAACCCTTCAATCCCAAAATCCAAATCCTTCACCCCAAAATTCACCCCAAAATTCAAATCCTTCATCCCAAAATCCAAACCCTTCAATCCCAAAATCCAAATCCTTCATCCAAAAATTCATCCCAAAATCCACATTCTTCAATCCCAAAATCCAAACGCTTCAATCCCAAAATTTACCCCAAAATCCAAATTCGTCAATCCCAAGATCCAAATTCTTCATCCCAAAATTCATCCCAAAATCAAAATTCTTCACGCCAAAATCCAAATCCTTCATCCAAAATTCAACCCAAAATCCAAATTCTACACCCAAAATTCATCCCAAAATCCAAATCCTTCATCCAAAATTCATCTGAAACTCCAAATTCTTTATCCCAAAATTCATCCAAAATCCAAATTCTTCACGCCAAAATCCAAATCCTGCATCCAAAATTCATACCAAAATCCAAATCCTTCATTTAAAAATCCAAATCCTTCAGCCAAAAATCACCCCAAAATCCAAATCCTTCAATCCCAAAAATTCATCCCAAAATCAAAATTCTTCATCCACAAATTCATCCCAAAATCCAAAGTATTCATACCAAAATTCATCCCAAAATCCAAATCCTTCCATCCCAAAATCGAAACCCTTCAATCCCAAAATTCATCCCAAAATCCAAACTCTTCATCCCAAAATCCAAATTCTTCATCCCAAAATCCAAACCCTTCAATCCCAAAATTCACCCCACAATCCAAAGCCTTCAATGCCAAAATCCAAACCCTTCACCCAAAATTCACCCCAAAATTCAAATCCTTCATCCGAAATTCATCCCAAAATCCAAACCCTTCACCCCAAAATCCAAATCCTTCACCCCAAAATTCACCCCAAAATCCAAATCCTTCACCCAAAATCCAATCCCTTCAATCCCAAATTCATCCCAAAATCCAAACTCTTCATCCCAAAATCCAAATTCATCATCCTAAAGTTCCCAAGTCCTTCATCCCAAATCCTTCAGCCCAAAATCCAAATCCTTCACCCAAAAATTCATCCCAAAATCCAAATTCTTCATCCACAAATTCATCCCAAAATCCAAAGGATTCATTCCAAAATTCATCCCAAAACCCAAATCCTTCCATCCCAAAATCCAAACCCTTCAATCCCAAAATTCATCCCAAAATCCAAACTCTTCATCCCAGAATCCAATTTCTTCATCCTAAAGTTCCCAAGTCCTTCATCCCAAATCCTTCAACCCAAAATCCAAATTCTTCATCCCAAAATCCAAACCCTTCAATCCCAAAATTCATCCCAAAATCAAAATCATTCACCCCAAATTCATCCCAAAATCCAGACCCTCCATCCAAAATTCATCCCAAAATCCAAACCCTTCAATCCCAAAAATTCATCCCAAAATCAAAATTCTTCATCCGAAATTCATCCCAAAATCCAAACTCTTCACCCCAAAATCTAAATCCTTCAATCCCAAAAAATCATCCCAAAATTGAAATTCTTCATTCCAAAATTCACCCCAAAATCCAAATTCTTCACCCAAAATTCACCCCAAAATCCAAATTTTTCATCCAAAATTCATCCAACATCCAAACCTTTCACGCCAAAATCCAGACACGTCACCCAAAAATTCACCCCAAAATCAAAATTCTTCACGCCAAAATCCAAACCCTTCATCCAAAATTCATCCCAAAATCCAAATCCTTCACCCCAAAATCCAAATTCTTCACACCAAAATTCATTCCAAAATCCAAATTATTCATCCCAAAAATTCATCCCAAAATCCAAATTCTTCAATCCCAAAATTCACCCCAAAATCCAAATCCTTCATGGCAAAATCCAAACCCGTCACCCAAAAATTCACCCCAAAATCCAAATTATTCACGCCAAAATCCAAATCCTTCCTCCAAAATTCACCCCAAAATCCAAATCCTTCACCCAAAAATTCACCCCAAAATCCAAATTCTTCACGCCAAAATCCAAATCCTACGTCCAAAATTCACCCCAAAATCCAAAGCCGTCACCCAAAAATTCACCCCAAAATCCAAACCCTTCAATCCCAAAATTCACCCCAAAATCCAAATTCTGCACCCTAAAATTCATCCCAAAATCCAAATCCTTCAATCCCAGACTCCAAATCCTTCATCCCAGAATTCATCCCAAAATCCAAATTCTTCATCCCAAAATCCAGACCCATCACCCCAAAAATTCATCCCAAAATCCAAATTATTCACGCCAAAATCCAAACCCTACGTCCAAAATTCATCCCAAAATCCAAATCCTTGAATCCCAAAATTCACCCCAAAATCCAAACCCTTCAATCCCAAAATCCAAATCCTTCGTCCAAAATTCACCCCAAAATCCAAATTCTTCAATCCCAAACTCCAAATTCTTCATCCAAAAATTCACCCCAAAATCCAAATTCTGTTTTCTGTTTTATTTTATATTTTTTTACCCTGATGTTTTCTGTTTGATTTTATATTTTGTGTTTTATTTTATATTTCCCCACCCTGATGTTTTCTGTTTTATTTTATATTTTCCCCCCACCCTGATGTTGTATTTTATATTTTTTTACCCTGATGTTTTCTGTTCTATTTTATATTTTATATTTTATTTTATATTCCCCACCCTGATGTTTTCTGTTTTATTTTATATTTTATATTTTATTTTATATTTCCCCACCCTGATGTTTTCTGTTTTCTCTTTCATTTTATATTTTTTCCCCCACCCTGATATTTTGTGTTTTATTTTATATTTTTTTTATCCTGATGTTTTCTGTTTTATTTTATATTTTTCCCCCACCCCGATATTTTCTGTTTTATTTTATATTTTTTTACCCCACCCTGATGTTTTCTGTTTTATTTTATATTTTTCCCCCACCCCGATATTTTATTTTTATTTTATATTTTTTTCCCCACCCTGATGTTTTCTGTGTTATTTTATATTTTGTGTTTTATTTTATATTTTTCCCCCACCCTCATGTTTTTTATTTCATATTTTTTCCCCACCCTGATGTTTTCTGTTTTATTTTATATTTTTTATCCTGATATTTTCTGTTTTATTTTATATTTTTTCCCCCACCCTGATATTCTATTTTATATTTTTTTTAACCCCACCCTGATGTTTTCTGTTTTATTTTACATTTTTTTACCACCCTGATATTTTCTGTTTTATTTTATATTTTCCCCCACCCCGATATTTTATTTTTATTTTATACTTTTTCCCCCACCCTGATGTTTTCTGTTTTATTTTATATTTTTTTACCCTGATGTTTTCTGTTTCATTTTATATTTTCTGTTTTATTTTATATTTTTCCCCCCTCCTGATGTTTTCTGTTTTATTTTATATTTTTCCCCCACCCTGACGTTTTATTTTTATTTTATATTTTCCCCCCACCCTGATGTTTTATTTTATATTTTATATTTTTCCCCACCCTGATGTTTTGTGTTTTATTTTATATTTTTCCCCCTTCCTGATATTTCCTGTTTTATTTCATATTTATTTTCCCCCACCCTGATGTTTTCTGTTTTATTTTATATTTTTCCCCATCCAGATGTTTTCTGTTTTATTTTATATTTTATATTTTATTTTATATTTTCCCCCACCCTGATGTTTTATTTTATATTTTATATTTTTTCCCCACCCCGATGTTTTCTGTTTTATTTTATATTTTGTGTTTTATTTTATATTTTCTGGTTTATTTTATATTTTCCCCCGCCCTGATATTTTCTGTTTTATTTTATATTTTGTGTTTTATTTTATATTTTTTTCCCCACCCCGATATTTTAATTTTATTTTTTATTTTTTTCCCCACCCTGATATTTTCTATTTTATTTTATATTTTTTTACCCACCCTGATGTTTTGTGTTTTATTTTATATTTTATATTGTATTTTATATTTCCCCACCCTGATGTTTTCTGTTTTATTTTATATTTTTTTGATGTTTTGTGTTTTATTTTACATTTTTTACCCTGATGTTTTCTGGTTGTTTTTTTTACCCTGATGTTTTCTGTTTTATTTTATATTTTTTTCCCCACCCTGATGTTTTTTATTTTATTTTATTTTATATTTTGACCCCACCCTGATGTTTTCTGTTTTATTTTATATTTTTTTAACCCCACCCTGATATTTTCTGTTTTATTTTATATTTTATATTTTATTTTATATTTCCCCACCCTGATATTTTATTTTTATTTCATATTTTTTCCCCCCACCCTGATGTTTTGTTTTATATTTTTTTCCCACCCCGATATTTTCTGTTTTATTTTATATTTTTTCCCCACCCCGATATTTTAATTTTATTTTATATTTTTTTCCCCACCCCAATATTTTATTTTTATTTTATATTTTTTACCCCACCCCGATATTTTCTGTTTTATTTTATCTTTTTTCCTCACCCCGATATTTTATTTTTATTTTATATTTTTTTCCCCACCCCAATATTTTAATTTTATTTTATATTTTTTTAACCCCACCCCAATATTTTAATTTTATTTTATATTTTTTCCCCACCCCGATATTTTAATTTTATTTTATATTTTTTCCCCACCCCGATATTTTATTTTTATTTTATATTTTTTTCCCCACCCCAATATTTTAATTTTATTTTATATTTTTCCCCACCCCGATATTTTAATTTTATTTTATATTTTTTTCCCCACCCCAATATTTTAATTTTATTTTATATTTTTTTCCCCACCCCGATATTTTAATTTTATTTTATATTTTTTTTCCCCCACCCCGATATTTTATTTTATATTTTATTTTACCCCACCCTGATATTTTCTGGGTTTTTTAATATTTTTTTGACCCCACCCTGATATTTTAATTTTATTTTATATTTTTCCCCACCCCGATATTTTAATTTTATTTTATATTTTTTTTAACCCCACCCCGATATTTTATTTTTATTTTATATTTTTTTCCCCACCCTGATATTTTAATTTTATTTTATATTTTTCCCCACCCCGATATTTTAATTTTATTTTATATTTTTTTTAACCCCACCCCGATATTTTATTTTTATTTTATATTTTTTTCCCCACCCCGATATTTTATTTTTATTTTATATTTTTTTCCCCACCCCGATATTTTAATTTTATTTTATATTTTTTTCCCCACCCCAATATTTTAATTTTATTTTATATTTTTTCCCCACCCCGATATTTTATTTTTATTTTATATTTTTTCCCCACCCCGATATTTTAATTTTATTTTATATTTTTTCCCCACCCCGATATTTTAATTTTATTTTATATTTTTTCCCCACCCCAATATTTTAATTTTATTTTATATTTTTCCCCACCCTGATGTTTTCTGTTTTATTTTATATTTTGTGTTTTATTTTATATTTTTTCCCCACCCCGATATTTTAATTTTATTTTATATTTTTTTCCCCACCCCAATATTTTAATTTTATTTTATATTTTTTTTAACCCCACCCCGATATTTTAATTTTATTTTATATTTTTTTCCCCACCCCGATATTTTAATTTATATTTTTTTTAACCCCACCCCGATATTTTAATTTTATTTTATATTTTTTTTAACCCCACCCCGATATTTTAATTTTATTTTATATTTTTTTCCCCACCCCGATATTTTAATTTTATTTTATATTTTTTTTCCCCACCCCGATATTTTATTTTTACTTTATATTTTTTCCCCCCCGGATATTTTCTGTTTCATTTCAGAGTTTCCCGCCCACTTTTGGGAGATTTTCCTGCCCCAATCCCGAAGTTTTTCCCGAGGTTTTGTTGCCGCGTCCGGAGGGGAAATTCTGGAACGTCGGAATTGCCGCGGGACGTGATTTCATGATGGAATAAATGTTAATTAATGATTCAGCAGGAATTGGGGGTTCATTCATTGGATGGCACCGCCCAAATCACCCAAACCCTTCCCCCCAAAATCCAAATTCTTCACCCCAAATTCCAAATCCCAAATTCCAAATCCTTCATCCCAAAATCCAAATCCCAAAATCCAAATGTTTCACCCCAAAATCCAAATCCCAAATTCCAAACCCTTCACCCCACAATCCAAATCCCAAAATCCAAATCCCAAAATCCAAATCCTTCACCCAAAATTCATCCCAAAATCCAAATCCCAAATTCCAAATCGTTCACCCTAAAATGCTTCACCCCAAAATTCTTCACCCCAAAATCCAAATCCCAAAATCCAAATCCCAAAATCCAAATCCCAAAATCCAAACCCTTCACCCCAAAATCCAAATCCCTCATGCCAAAATCCAAATCCCAAATCTTTCACCCCAAAATCCAAATCCCAAAATCCAAACCCTTCACCCCAAAATCCAAATCCGAAATTCCAAATCCGTCACCCCAAATCCCCAAACCCTTCACCCCAAATTCCAAATCCCAAAATCCAAACCCCAAAATCCAAACCCTTCACCCCCAAATCCTTCACCCCACATTCCAAACCCTTCACCCCAAAATCCAAACCCCAAATTCCAAATCCCAAATTCCAAACCCTTCCCACCAAAATCCAAATCCGAAATTCCAAATCCTTCACCCCAAATTCCAAAACCCAAATCCCAAACCCTTCACCCCAAACTCCAAATCCTTCACCCAAAATCCAAACCCTAAAATCCAAACCCTTTACCCCAAAATCCAAATCCCAAAACCCTTCACCCCAAATTCCAAATCCTTCACCCCAAAATCCAAACCCCAAATTCCAAATCCTCACCTTAAAATCCAAATCCCAAATTCCAAATCTTTCACCCCAAAATCCAAACCCTTGACCCCAAAATCCAAACCCTAAAATCCAAATCCTTCACCCCAAAATCCAAATCCCAAATTCCAAATCCTCACCCCAAAATCCTTGCCCCCAAAATCCAAACCCTTCCCACCAAAATCCAAATCCGAAATTCCAAATCCGTCACCCCAAATCCCCAAATCCTTCACCCCAAATTCCAAATCCCAAAATCCAAACCCCAAAATCCAAACCCTTCATCCCAAAATCCAAATTCAAACCACAAAATCCAAATCCCAAAATCCAAATCCCAAATTCCAAACCCTTCACCCCAAATCCGAAAATCTTCACCCCAAAATCCTTCACCCCAAAATCCAAACCCTTCACCCCAAATTCCAAATTCAAACCACAAAATCCAAACCCCAAAATCCAAATCCCCAAATCCAAACCCTTCACCCCAAAATCCAAATCCCAAAATCCAAATCCCAAAATCCAAACCCTTCCCCCCAAATTCCAAACCCTTCACCCCAAATTCCAAATCCTTCACCCAAAATTCATCCCAAAATCCAAACCGTTCACCCCAAAATCAAAATCCCAAAATCCAAACCCTTCACCCCCAAATCCTTCACCGCAAATTCCAAATCCTCACCCCAAAATCCAAATCCCAAATTCCAAATCTTTCACCCCAAAATCCAAACCCTTCACCCCAGATTCCAAACCCTTCACCCCACAATCCAAATCCCAAAATCCAAATCCCAAAATCCAAACCCTTCACCCCAAAATCCAAATTCTTCAATCCCAAAATACAAATCCTTCAATCCCAAAATCCAAACCCTTCACCCCAAAATCCAAATCCTAAAATCCAAATCCTTCACCCCAAAACCCTTCACCCCAAAATCCAAATCCTTCACCCAAAATTCATCCCAAAATCCAAACCCTTCAACCCCAAATTCCAAATCCCAAAATCCAAATTCTTCACCCCAAATTCCAAACCCTTCACCCCAAAATCCAAATCCCAAATTCCAAATCCCCAAATCCAAATCCCAAAATCCAAATCCTTCACCCCAAAATCCAAACCCTTTACCCCAAATTCCAAACCCTTCACCCCAAAATCCAAACCCCAAAATCCAAATCCAAACCCCAAAATCCAAATCCTTCACCCCAAATTCCAAACCATTTACCCCAACATCCAAATCCCAAAATCCAAACCCTTCACCCCAAAATCCAAATCCCAAAATCCAAACCCTTCACCCCAAAATCCTTCACCCCAAATTCCAAATCCTTCACCCCAAAACCCAAATCCCAAAACCCAAATCCCAAAATCCGAATCCCAAAATCCAAATTTTTCACCCCAAATTGCAAATCCTTCACCCCAAAATCCAAATTCTTCATCCCAAAATCCAAATCCCAAAATCCAAATCTTTAACCCCAAATTCCAAACCCTTCACCCCAAAATCTTTCACCCGAAATCCAAATCCTTCACCCCAAAATCCAAACCCTTCACCTCAAATTCCAAATCCCAAAATCCAAACCCTTCACCCCAAATTCCTTCACCACAAATTCCAAATCCCAAAATCCAAATCCTTCACCCCAAAATCCAAACCCTTCACCCCCAAATCCACACATCCTTTATCCAAAGTTCCTGAATCCTTCATCCCAAATTCGCAAATCGCCAAACCCTTCACCCAAATTTCCACCCTTCATCCCAAATCCCCAAATCCTTGGTCCAAAATTCCCGAATCCTTGATCCCAAACCCCCCATCCCAAACCCTTCATCCCAAATTCCCAAATTCTCCATCTCAAATCTGCCATCCCAAATCCACAAGTCCTTCACCCCAAACCCTTCACGCCAAATCCCAAAATCCTTGGTCCAAAATTCCCAAATCCTTCATCCCAAATCCTTCACCTCAGATCCTTCATCCCAAATTCCCAAATCCTTTGTTACAAATTCCCCATCCCAAAATCCCCAAATCCCCCAACCCCAAATCCCAAACCCCCAAATTCCCAAAATCCTCGATCCAAAATCCCAAATCCTTCATCCCAAATCCCCAAACCCGCCATCCCAAAAACCCCCAAATCCCCAAACCCCAAACCCCAAATCCCAAATCCCAAAATCTTCAATTCAAATTTCCCAAATCCTTGGTCCAAAATTCCTGAATCCTTGATCCCAAATCCCGCATTCCAAGCCCTTCATCCCAAATCCCCAAATCCCCAAATCCTTCACCCCAAATCCTTCATCCCAAACCCCCAAACCTTTCATCCCAAATCTCCATCCCAAACCCCCAAACCTTTCATTCCAAATCCCCAAATCCTTGGTCCAAAGTTCCCAAACCCTTCATCCCAAATTTCCAAACCCTTCATCCCAAAAACCCCCAAATCCCCAAATCCCCAAATCCCAAAATCCTCAATTCAAATTTCCCAAATCCTTGGTCGAAAATTCCCGAATCCTTCATCCCAAATCCCCCATCCCAAACCCTTCACCCAAATCTCCAAATCCCCAAATCCTTCATCCCAAATCCTTCATCCCAAACCCCCAAACCCTTCATCCCAAATCTCCATCCCAAACCCCCAAACCTTTCATCCCAAATCCCCAAATCCTTGGTCCAAAATTCCCGAATCCTTCACCCCAAATCCTTCACCTCAGATCCTTCATCCCAAATTCCCAAATCCTTTGTTACAAATTCCCCATCCCAAATCCCCAAGTCCTTCAACCCAAATCCCCAAACCCACCATCCCAAAATCCCCCAAATCCCCAAACCCCAAACCCCAAATCCCAAACCCCAAATCCCAAAATCCTCAATTCAAATTTCCCAAATTCTTGGTTGAAAATTCCTGAATTCTTGATCCCAAATCCCCCATCCCAAACCCTTCACCCAAATCTCCAAATCCCCAAATCCTTCATCCCAAACCCCCAAATTCTTCACCCCAAATCCCCAAAACCCCAAACCCTTCATCCCAAACCCCAAACCCCAAATCCTTCATCCCAAATCTCCCATCCCAAATCCCCAAACCCTTCATCCCAAATCCTTCACACCAAATCCCCAAATCCTTCACCTCAAATCCCCAAATTCTTCCTCCCAAACACCAAACCTGTCATCCCAAAAACCCCAAACCCGAAATCCCCAAATCCCCAAATCCCCAAATCCCCAAATCCTCGATCCAAAATCCCAAACCCTTCATCCCAAATCCCCAAACCCCAAATCCCCAAACCCGCCATCCCAAAAACCCCCAAATCCCCAAACCCCAAAGCCCAAATGCCAAAATCCCAAATCCCTAAACCCCAAACCCAAACCCCAAACCCAAACCCCAAATCCCAAACCCCCAAATCCCAAACTCCCAAACCCTTCATCCCAAATCCCCAAACCCGCCATCCCAAAAACCCCCAAATCCCCAAACACCAAACCCCAAATCCCCAAACCCTTCATCCCAAATCCCCAAATTCTTCCTCCCAAACCCCAAACCCGCCATCCCAAAAACCCCCAAACCCCAAATCCCCAAACCCCAAATCCCAAACACCAAATCCCAAATCCCAAACCCCAAATCCTTGGTCCAAAATCCCCAAATCCTTCAACCCAAATCCCCAAACCCGCCATCCCAAAAACCTCCAAATCCCCAAATCCCCAAATCCCCAAATCCTTCATCCCAAACCCTTCATCCCAAATCCCCAAATCCTTCACCCCAAACCCTTCATCCCAAATCCCCAAATCCTTGATCCAAAATCCCCAAATCCTTGGTCCAAAATTCCCGAATCCTTGATCCCAAATCCCCCATCCCAAACCCTTCATCCCAAATCCCCAAATCCCCAAATCCTTCAACCCAAAATCCAAAATCCTTCATCCCAAAATCCCCAAATTCTTCCTCCCAAACCCCAAACCCTTCATCCCAAATCCCCAAACCCTTCACCCCAAATCCTTCACCTCAGACCCTTCATCCCAAATTCCCAAATCCTTTGTTACAAATTCCCCGTCCCAAATCCCCTTCAACCCAAAACCCCAAACCCCAAATCCCAAAAACCCCCAAATCCCCAAACCCCAAACCCCAAATCCCCAAACCCCAAATCCCAAACCCCAAATCCCCAAACCCTTCATCCCAAATCCCCAAATTCTTCCTCCCAAACCCCAAATCCGCCATCCCAAAAACCCCCAAACCCCAAATCCCCAAACCCCAAATCCCAAACACCAAATCCCAAACCCCAAATCCTTGGTCCAAAATCCCCAAATCCTTCAACCCAAATCCCCAAACCCGCCATCCCAAAAACCTCCAAATCCCCAAATCCCCAAATCCTTCATCCCAAACCCTTCATCCCAAATCCTTCACCCCAAATCCCCAAATCCTTCACCCCAAACCCTTCATCCCAAATCCCCAAATCCTTGATCCGAACTTCCCAAATCCTTTATCACAAATGCCCCAAAATCTGTACCTCAAAATCCAAAATCCTACATCTCAAATCCCCAAATCCTTGATCCAAAATCCCCAAATCCTTGGTCCAAAATTCCCGAATCCTTGATCCCAAATCCCCCATTCCAAACCCTTCATCCCAAATCCCCAAATCCCCAAATCCTTCAACCCAAAATCCAAAATCCTTCATCCCAAAATCCCCAAATTCTTCCTCCCAAACCCCAAACCCTTCATCCCAAATCCCCAAACCCTTCACCCCAAATCCTTCACCTCAGATCCTTCATCCCAAATTCCCAAATCCTTTGTTACAAATTCCCCGTCCCAAATCCCCAAATCCTTCAACCCAAATCCCCAAACCTGCGATCCCAAAAACCCCCAAATCCCCAAATCCCCCAACCCCAAATCCCAAACCCCCAAATTCCCAAAATCCTCGATCCAAAATCCCAAACCCTTCATCCCAAATCCCCAAACCCGCCATCCCAAAAACCCCCAAACAGCCAAATCCCCAAACCCCAAATCCCCAAACCCCAAACCCCAAATCCCAAAATCCTCAATTCAAATTTCCCAAATCCTTGGTCGAAAATTCCCGAATCCTTCATCCCAAATCCCGCATTCCAAACCCTTCATCCCAAATCCCCAAATCCCCAAATCCTTCATCCCAAACCCCCAAACCCTTCATCCAAATCTCCCATCCCAAACCCCCAAACCTTTCATTCCAAATCCTCAAATCCTTGGTCCAAAGTTCCCAAACCCTTCATCCCAAATTTCCAGACCCTTCATCCCAAATTCCCAAATCCTTTATTACAAATTCCCCGTCCCAAATCCCCAAATCCTTCATCCCAAATCGCCAAACCTGCGATCCCAAAAACCCCCAAATCCCCAAATCCCCAAAACCCCAAATCCCAAATCCCAAAATCCTCAATTCAAATTTCCCAAATTCTTGGTTGAAAATTCCTGAATTCTTGATCCCAAATCCCCCATCCCAAACCCTTCACCCAAATCTCCAAATCCCCAAATCCTTCATCCCAAATCCCCAAATCCTTCACCCCAAATCCCCAAAACCCCAAACCCTTCATCCCAAACCCCAAACCCCAAATCCTTCATCCCAAATCTCCCATCCCAAATCCCCAAACCCTTCATCCCAAATCCTTCACACCAAATCCCCAAATCCTTCACCTCAAATCCCCAAATTCCTCCTCCCAAGCACCAAACCTGTCATCCCAAAAACCCCAAACCCCAAACCTGAAATCCCCAAATCCCCAAATCCCCAAATCCTCGATCCAAAATCCCAAACCCTTCATCCCAAATCCCCAAACCCGCCATCCCAAAAACCCCCAAATCCCCAAACACCAAACGCTTCACCCCAAATTGCCAAATCCTTGGTCCAAAGTTCCCAAATCGTTCATCCCAAATGCCCAAACCCCAAATCCCCAAATCCTTGGTCCAAAATTCCCGAATCCTTGATCCCAAATCCCCCATCCCAAACCCTTCACACAAATCCCCAAATCCCCAAACCCTTCACCCCAAATTGCCAAATCCTTCAACCCAAAATCCAAAATCCTTCATCCCAAATCCCCAAATTCTTCCTCCCAAACCCCAAACCCTTCATCCCAAATCCCCAAATCCTTCAACCCAAACCCTTCACCCCAAAATTCCAAATCCTTGGTCCAAAATTCCCAAATCCTTCACCCCAAATCCTTCACCTCAGATCCTTCATCCCAAATTCCCAAATCCTTTGTTACAAATTCCCCGTCCCAAATCCCCAAATCCTTCAACCCAAATCCCCAAACCCGCCATCCCAAAAACCCCCAAATCCCCAAACCCCAAACCCCAAATCCCAAATCCCCAAACCCCAAATCCCAAATCCCCAAATCCCCAAACCCTTCATCCCAAATCCCCAAATTCTTCCTCCCAAACCCCAAATCCGCCATCCCAAAAACCCCCAAACCCCAAATCCCCAAACCCCAAATCCCAAACCCCAAATTCCCAAACCCCAAACCCCAAATCCTTGGTCCAAAATCCCCAAATCCTTCAACCCAAATCCCCAAACCCGCCATCCCAAAAACCTCCAAATCCCCAAATCCCCAAATCCCCAAATCCCCAAACCCTTCATCCCAAATCCTCCACCCCAAATCCCCAAATCCTTCACCCCAAACCCCTCATCCCAAATCCCCAAATCCTTGATCCGAACTTCCCAAATCCTTTATCACAAATGCCCCAAAATCTGTACCTCAAAATCCAAAATCCTTCATCTCAAATCCCCAAATCCTTGGTCCAAAATTCCCGAATCCTTGATCCCAAATCCCCCATTCCAAATCCTTCATCCCAAATCCCTAAATCCCCAAATCCTTCAACCCAAAATCCAAAATCCTTCATCCCAAAATCCCCAAATTCTTCCTCCCAAACCCCAAACCCTTCATCCCAAATCCCCAAACCCTTCACCCCAAATCCTTCACCTCAGATCATCCCAAATTCCCAAATCCTTTGTTACAAATTCCCCGTCCCAAATCCCCAAATCCTTCAACCCAAAACCCCAAACCCGCCATCCCAAAATCCCCCAAATCCCCAAACCCCAAATCCCAAATCCCAAAACCCAAATCCCAAAATCTTCAATTCAAATTTCCCAAATCCTTGGTCCAAAATTCCTGAATCCTTGATCCCAAATCCCGCATTCCAAGCCCTTCATCCCAAATCCCCAAATCCCCAAATCCTTCATCCCAAATCCTTCAACCCAAATCCCCAAACCTGCGATCCCAAAATCCCCCAAATCCCCAAACCCCAAACCCCAAATCCCAAATCCCAAACCCCAAATCCCAAAATCCTCAATTCAAATTTCCCAAATCCTTGGTCCAAAATTCCTGAATCCTTGATCCCAAATCCCGCATTCCAAGCCCTTCATCCCAAATCCCCAAATCCCCAAATCCTTCACCCCAAATCCTTCATCCCAAACCCCCAAACCCTTCATCCAAATCTCCCATCCCAAACCCCCAAACCTTTCATTCCAAATCCTCAAATCCTTGGTCCAAAGTTCCCAAACCCTTCATCCCAAATTTCCAAACCCTTCATCCCAAATCCCCAAATCCTTCAACCCAAACCCTTCACCCCAAAATTCCAAATCCTTGGTCCCAAATCCCCAAACCCTTCACCCCAAATCCTTCACCTCAGATCATCCCAAATTCCCAAATCCTTTGTTACAAATTCCCCGTCCCAAATCCCCAAGTCCTTCAACCCAAATCCCCAAACCCACCATCCCAAAAACCCCCAAATCCCCAAACCACAAATCCCAAATCCCAAATCCCCAAACCCTTCATCCCAAATCCCCAAATTCTTCCTCCCAAACCCCAAATCCGCCATCCCAAAAACCCCCAAACCCCAAATCCCCAAACCCCAAATCCCAAACACCAAATCCCAAACCCCAAACCCCAAATCCTTGGTCCAAAATCCCCAAATCCTTCAACCCAAATCCCAAACCCGCCATCCCAAAAACCTCCAAATCCCCAAATCCCCAAATCCTTCATCCCAAACCCTTCATCCCAAATCCTTCACCCCAAATCCCCAAATCCTTCACCCCAAACCCTTCATCCCAAATCCCCAAATCCTTGATCCGAACTTCCCAAATCCTTTATCACAAATGCCCCAAAATCTGTACCTCAAAATCCAAAATCCTTCATCTCAAATCCCCAAATCCTTGATCCAAAATCCCCAAATCCTTGGTCCAAAATTCCCGAATCCTTGATCCCAAATCCCCCATTCCAAACCCTTCATCCCAAATCCCTAAATCCCCGAATCCTTCAACCCAAAATCCAAAATCCTTCATCCCAAAATCCCCAAATTCTTCCTCCCAAACCCCAAACCCTTCATCCCAAATCCTCAAACCCTTCACCCCAAATCCTTCACCTCAGATCCTTCATCCCAAATTCCCAAATCCTTTGTTACAAATTCCCCGTCCCAAATCCCCAAATCCTTCAACCCAAATCCCCAAACCTGCGATCCCAAAAACCCCAAAATCCCCAAATCCCCCAACCCCAAATCCCAAACCCCCAAACCCCAAATCCCAAACCCCCAAATTCCCAAAATCCTCGATCCAAAATCCCAAATCCTTCATCCCAAATCCCCAAACCTGCCATCCCAAAAACCCCCAAATCCTCAAACCCCAAATCCCAAATCCCAAAATCCTCAATTCAAATTTCCCAAATTCTTGGTTGAAAATTCCTGAATTCTTGATCCCAAATCCCCCATCCCAAACCCTTCATCCCAAATCCCCAAATCCTTCATCCCAAATCCCAAAATGTTGGTCCAAAATTCCCAAATCATTCATGCCAAAACACCAAACCCTTCACCCCAAATCCCCAAACCCTTCACCCCAAATCCTTCTCCTCAAATCCTTCATCCCAAATTCCCAAATCTTGGTCCAAAATTCCCAAATAATCTCAAATTTCCCATCCCAAATCCCCAAATTCTTCACCCCAAAATCCAAAATCCTTCATCCCAAACCCCCAAATTCTTCCTCCCAAATCCCAAACCCTTCATCCCAAATCCCCAAATCCTTGATCCAAAATCCCCAAATCCTTGGTCCAAAATTCCCGAATCCTTGGTCCCAAATCCCCCATTCCAAACCCTTCATCCCAAATCTCCAAATCCCCAAACCCCAAATCCCCAAACCCCAAAATCCCAAATCCCCAAATCCTTCACCCCAAAATCCAAAATCCTTCAACCCAAATCCCCAAACCCGTCATCCCAAAAATCCCAAACTGCAAATCCCAAACCCCAAACCCCAAATCCCAAATCCCCAAATCCCCAAACCCGAAACCCCAAACCCCAAAATCCTCGATCCCAAACCCCAAATCCTTCATCCCAAATCCCCAAATCCCCAAATCCCAAACACCAAACCCCAAATCCCAAAGCCCAAATCCCAAAATCCTCGATCCAAAATCCCAAACCCCAAAATCCCCAAACCCCAAATCCCCAAACCCCAAAATCCGAAATCCCCAAATCCTTGATCCAAAATTCCCGAATCCTTGATCCCAAATCCCCCATTACAAACCCTTCATCCCAAATCCCCAAACCCCAAACCCCAAATCCCAAACCTCAAACCCCAAAATCCCAAACCCCAAATCCCCAAACCCCAAATCCCCAAATCCCAAATCCCCAAATCCCAAATCCCAAATCCCGAAACCCCAAACCCCAAACCCCAAATCCCAAATCCCCAAACCCCAAAATCCCCAAACCCCAAATCCCCAAACCCCAAATCCCAAACCCCAAACCCCAAACCCCAAAATCCTTGATCCAAAATCCCAAATCCCCAAATCCCCAAACCCCAAACCCCAAATCCCAAACCCCAAATCCCAAATCCCCAAACCCCAAATCCCCAAACCCCAAACCCCAAAATCCCAAACCCCAAACCCCAAAATCCTCGATCCAAAACCCCAAACCCCAAACCCCAAACCCCAAATCCCAAACCCCCAAATCCTTGATCCAAAATCCCAAATCCTTCATCCCAAATCCCCAAACCCCCAAATCCCCAAACCCCAAATCCCCAAAATCCCCAAATCCCCCAAATCCCCCAAATCCCCCAAATCCCCAAACCCCCAAAACCCCAAATCCCCACATCCCCAAACACCAAACCCCAAAATCCCAAACCCCAAATCCCAAATCCCCAAACCCCAAAACCCCAAACCCCAAAATCCTCGATCCAAATCCCCAAATCCTTCATCCCAAATCCCCCAAGTCCTTGATCCAAAGTTCCTAAATCCTTGATCCCAAATCCCCAAATCCCCAAACCCAAAACCCCCAAACCCTCGATCCAAAATCCCAAACCCTTCATCCCAAATCCCCAAATTCTTTCTCCCAAAACCCAAAACCCAAATCTCCAAACCCCAAATCCCAAATCCCAAATCCCCAAAATCCCCAAATCCCCCAAATCCCCCAAATCCCCAAACCCCCAAACCCCAAATCCCAAATCCCAAATCCCAAACCCCAAACCCCAAAATCCTCGATCCAAATCCCCAAACCCTTCATCCCAAATCCCCCAAGTCCTGGATCCAAAGTTCCTAAATCCTTGATCCCAAATCCCCAAATCCTTCATCCCAAATCCCTAAATCCCTCATCCCAAATCCCCAAACCCTTCACCCCAAATCCCCAAATCCTCGATCCAAAACCCCAAATCCTTCATCCCAAATCCCCAAATCCCCAAAATCCCAAACCCCAAATCCCAAATCCCAAATCCCCAAACCCCAAACCCCAAACCCCAAACCCCAAACCCCAAATCCCAAACCCCAAACCCCAAAATCCTCGATCCAAATCCCCAAACCCTTCATCCCAAATCGCCCAAGTCCTTGATCCAAAGTTCCTAAATCCTTGATCCCAAATCCCCAAATCCTTCATCCCAAATCCCTAAATCCCTCATCCCAAATCCCCAAATCCTTCATCCCAAACCCTTCACCCCAAATCCCCAAATTCTTCCTCCCAAACCCCAAACCCCAAATCCCAAACCCCAAACCCCAAAATCCCCAAATCCCAAACCCCCAAATCCCAAACCCCCAAATCCCAATCCCCAAATCCCAAAATCCCAAATCCCCAAATCCCCAAACCCCAAACCCCAAAATCCTCGATCCAAAATCCCAAACCCCAAACCCCAAACCCCAAATCCCCAAACCCCAAATCCTCGATCCAAAATCCCAAACCCCAAACCCCAAATCCCCAAACCCCAAACCCCAAACCCCAAAATCCCCAATCCCCAAACCCCAAAATCCTTGATCCAAAATCCCAAATCCCCAAACCCCAAATCCCAAACCCCAAACCCCAAATCCCAAACCCCCAAATCCCCAAACCCCAAACCCCAAATCCCCAAAGCCCAAACCCCAAATCCCAAATCCCCAAATCCCCAAATCCCCAAACCCCAAATCCCAAACCCCCAAATCCCAAATCCCCAAACCCCAAAATCCTTGATCCAAATTCCCAAATCCCCAAACCCCAAACCCCAAATCCCAAGTCCCAAATCCCCAAATCCCAAATCCCCAAATCCCAAACCCCAAGTCCCAAATCTCCAAACCCCAAATCCCCAAGTCCCAAATCTCCAAACCCCAAATCCCCAAACCCCAAATCCCAAAACCCCAAACCCCAAACCCCAAACCCCAAATCCCAAACCCCAAATCCCAAATCCCAAACCCCAAACCCCAAATCCCCAAACCCCAAATCCCAAACCCCAAATCCCAAATCCCAAACCCCAAATCCCAAACCCCAAAATCCACAAACCCCAAAACCCCAAATCCCAAATCCCCAAATCCCAAATCTCCAAACCCCAAATCCCCAAATTCCAAATCCCAAACCCCAAATCCCCAAATTCCCAAATCCCCAAACCCCAAACCCCAAAATCCCAAACCCCAAACCCCAAACCCCAAACCCCAAATCCCCAAATTCCCAAACCCCAAATCCCCAAACCCCAAATCCCCAAACCCCAAATCCCCAAATCCCAAATCCCCAAACCCCAAAATCCCAAACCCCAAATCCCAAATCCCCAAACCCCAAATCCCCAAACCCCAAACCCCAAAATCCCAAACCCCAAATCCCAAACCCCAAATCCCCAAATCCCCAAACCCCAAAATCCCAAACCCCAAACCCCAAATCCCCAAATCCCAAACCCCAAATCCTCAAACCCCAAACCCCAAATTCAGCATTTAAACAAGGAATTAATTTAATTTTCTTGGGGGAAATTTTTAGAAATTTCTGGGATGAGAAAAAAGAGGAATTGGGAAGGGGGAGCCCATCCTGAAATTAATTCTGGAAATCAAAAATAAAATTTTGGGGTTTTTTTCCAGGATTTTTTTAGGGTTTTTTGGGGTTTTTGGGGTTTTCTTGGTGATTTTTTGGAGGCAATTTTTGGTGTTTTTTGGGGTTTTTTCAGGATTTTTTAGGGTTTTTTTGGGGTTTTTTGGGGTTTTCTCGGTGTTTTTTGCAGGGGATCTTTGGTGGTTTTGGGGTTTTTTTTTCAGAAATTTTTTAGGGGTTTTGGGGGTTTTGGGGTTTTTTTCAGTATTTTTTAGGGTTTTTGGGGCTTTTTTGGTGGTTTTTTGGTGATTTTTTTCAGGATTTTTTTGGGTTTTTTGGAGGATTTTTGGAGGGGATCTTTGGTGGTTTTGGGTTTTTTTCAGTATTTTTAGGGGTTTTTTTGGGGTTTTTGGGGCTTTCTTGGTGGTTTGCTTGCAGAAGATCTTTGGTGTTTTTGGGGTTTTTTTCAGGATTTTTTTAGGGTTTTTGGGGTTTTTTTCTGTATTTTTTTAGGATTTTTTAGGGTTTTTCTGGGGTTTTTTGGTGTTTTTTGGAGGGGATCTTTGGTGGTTTTTTGGGGTTTTTTTTCAAGGATTTTTAGGGGTTTTTTTGGGTTTTCTCAGTGGTTTTTTGCAGGGGCTCTTTGGTGTTTTGGGGTTTTTTTTCAGGATTTTTTAGGGTTTTTGGGGGATTTTTGGGGGGTCTTTTGTGGTTTTGGGGTTTTTTTCAGTATTTTTTAGGGGTTTTTTGGGGTTTTTGGGGCTTTTTTGGTGTTTTTTTGGAGGGGATCTTTGGTGGTTTTGGTTTTTTTTTTCAGTATTTTTTAGGGTTTTTGGGGGCATTTTTGCAGGGGATCTTTGGTGTTTTTGGGGTTTTTTTCAGGACTTTTTTTTGGGGTTTTTGGGGCTTTCTCGGTGGTTTTCTTGCAGAAGATCTTTGGTGTTTTTGGGGTTTTTTTTCAGGATTTTTCAGGGGTTTTTTAGGGGATTTTTGGAGGGGATCTTTGGTGGTTTTGGGTTTTTTTCAGTATTTTTTGGGGTTTTTGGGGTTTTTTGGGGCTTTCTTGGCGGTTTTTTGGAGGGGATCTTTGGTGTTTTTGGGTTTTTTTTCAGGATTTTTTTAGGGTTTTTTGGGGTTTTTTTTCAGGATTTTTCGGGTTTTTTAGGGGTTTTTTGGGGCTTTCTCGGTGGTTTTTGGAGGGGATCTTTGGTGTTTTGGGGGTTTTTTTTTCAGGATTTTTTGGGTTTTTTTTGGGTTTTTTCAGTATTTTTTAGGGTTTTTTGGGGTTTTTTGGGGTTTTCTCGGTGTTTTTTGCAGGGGATCTTTGGTGTTTTTGGGGTTTTTTTTTTCAGAAATTTTTTAGGGGTTTTGGGGGTTTTGGGGTTTTTTTCAGTATTTTTAAGGGTTTTTTGGGGCTTTTTTGGTGGTTTTTTGGTGATCTTTTTCAGGATTTTTTAGGGGTTTTGGGGGGATTTTTGGAGGGGATCTTTGGTGTTTTTGGGGTTTTTTTTCAGTATTTTTTAGGGGTTTTTTGGGGTTTTTTGGGGCTTTCTCGGTGGTTTTTGCAGGGGATCTTTGGTGATTTTGGGGTTTTTTTCAGGATTTTTTGGGGTTTTTTTTGGGTTTTTTCAGTATTTTTTAGGGTTTTTTGGGGGTTTTTGGGGCTTTCTTGGAGTTTTTTTGGAGGGGATCTTTGGTGCTTTTGGGTTTTTTTTTTTCAGAAATTTTTTAGGGTTTTTTTGGGGACTTTTGGGGTTTTTTTCAGTATTTTTTAGGGTTTTTTGGGGGCTTTTTTGGTGGTTTTTTGGTGATTTTTTTCAGTATTTTTTAGGGTTTTTTTTCAGGTTTTTTGGGGCTTTCTCGGTGTTTTTTTGGAGGGGATCTTTGGTGGTTTTGGGTTTTTTTTCAGGATTTTTTGGGGTTTTTTGGGGGGATTTTTGGGGCTTTCTCAGTGATTTTTTGGAGGGGATCTTTGGGGTTTTTTTGGTTTTTTTTTCAGGATTTTTTTAGGATTTTTTGGGGGTTTCTTGGAGGTTTTTGGGGTTTTTTTCAGTATTTTATAGTGTTTTTTGGGGGGGATATTTGGTGTTTTTGGTGTTTTTATGCTGGGGATCTTTGTTGTTTTTGGGGTTTTTTTCAGGACTTTTTAGGATTTTTTTTGGCTTTTTGGGGCGTTCTCGGTGGTTTTTTTAGGAGGGGATCTTTGGTGGTTTTGGGGTTTTTTTTTCAGTATTTTTTAGGGTTTTTTGGGGTTTTTTGGGGTTTTCTCGGTGTTTTTTTGGAGGGGATCTTTGGTGTTTTGGGGTTTTTTTTTCAGGAATTTTAGGGTTTTTTTTGGGGCTTTCTTGGTGGTTTTTTTGGAGGGGATTTTTTATGTTTTCGGGGTTTTTTTCCAGGATTTTTAGGGGTTTTTTGGGCTTTTTTGGTGTTTTTTTTGAGGGGATCTTTGGTGTTTTTGGGTTTTTTTTTCAGTATTTTTTACAGGGTTTTTTTTGAGCTTTCTTGGTGTTTTATGGAGGGGATCCTTGGTGTTTTTGGGGTTTTTTTCAGTATTTTTTAGGGTTTTTTTGGGGATTTTTTGGTGTTTTTGGGGTTTTTTTCAGTATTTTTTAGGGTTTTTTTGGGGAATTTTTGGTGGTTTTGGGTTTTTTTCAGGATTTTTTTAGGGTTTTTAGGGTTTTTTTGGGGTTTTCTCGGTGTTTTTTTGTCGGGGATCTTTGGTGTTTTGGGGATTTTTTTCAGGATTTTTTAGGGTTTTTTTGGGGCTTTCTTGGTGGTTTTTTTGGAGGGGATTTTTTATGTTTTTGGGGTTTTTTTCCAGTATTTTTTAGGGGTTTTTTGGGGCTTTCTCGGTGATTTTTTGGAGGGGATCTTTGGTGTTTTTGTGGTTTTTTTTTCAGTATTTTTAAGGTTTTTTGGGGGTTTTTTGGGGCTTTCTTGGTGGTTTTTTTGCAGAGGATCTTTGGTGTTTTGAGGTTTTTTTTTCAGGATTTTTTTAGGATTTTTTTGGGGCTTTCTTGGTGTTTTTTGGAGGGGATTTTTGGTGGTTTTTTGGGTTGTTTCAGGACTTTTTTTTTAGGGTTTTTTGAGGGTTTTGGGCTTTTTTGGTGTTTTTTTTTGGAGGGGATCTTTGGTGTTTTGGGGTTTTTTTTCAGGACTTTTTTTTGGAGGTTTTGGGGCTTTCTCGGTCGTTTTCTTGCAGAAGACCTTTGGTGATTTTGGGGTTTTTTTTCAGTATTTTTTAGGGTTTTGGGGGGATTTTTGGGGGGGTCTTTGGTGTTTTTGGGGTTTTTTTTCAGTATTTTTTAGGGTTTTTTAGGGTTTTTTTTGGGTTTTCTCGGTGATTTTTTGCAGGGGATCTTTGGCGGTTTTGGGGTTTTTTTCAGGATTTTTTAGGGTTTTTGGGTTTTTGGGGCTTTCTCGGTGATTTTTTGGAGGGGATTTTTGGTGGTTTTTTGGGTTTTTTCAGGACTTTTTTTAGGGTTTTTTGAGGGTTTTTTTTTGTTTTTTTCAGTATTTTTTAGGGTTTTTTGGGGTTTTTGGGGCTTTCTTGGTGATTTTTTGGGGGGGGATTTTTGGTGTTTTTGGGGGTTTTTTTTCCAGGACTTTTTTTAGGGTTTTTTGGGGTTTTTTTGCAGGGGATCTTTGGTGGTTTTGGGGTTTTTTTTTCAGAAATTTTTTAGGGGTTTTTTGGGGTTTTTGATTTTTTTTCAGTATTTTTTAGGATTTTTGGGCTTTTTTGGTGGTTTTTTGGTGATTTTTTCAGGATTTTTTAGGGGGTTTTTGGGGGATTTTTGGAGGGGATCTTTGGTGGTTTTGGGGTTTTTTTCAGGATTTTTTTTAGGGTTTTTTGGGGGTTTTTGGTGGTTTTTGGAGGGATCTTTGGTGGTTTTGGGTTTTTTTTCAGGATTTTTTGGGGTTTTTTGGGGGTTTTTGGTGTTTTTTGGAGGGGATCTTTGGTGGTTTTGGGGTTTTTTTTCCGGATTTTTTAGGATTTTTTGGGGCTTTCTTGGTGGTTTTTTGGAGGGTTTTGTGGTTTTTTTTTCAGTATTTTTTAGGGTTTTTTTGGGATTTTTGGGGCTTTCTCGGTGGTTTTTTGGAGGGGATCTTTGGTGTGTTTGGTGATTTTTTTTCAGTATTTTTTAGGGTTTTTTTTGGGGTTTTTTGGGGTTTTTTGGAGGGGATCTTTGGTGTTTTTGGTGATTTTTTTTCAGTATTTTTAGGGGTTTTTGGGGCTTTTTTGGTCGTTTTTTGGAGGGGATTTTTGGTGTTTTTTTGGGTTTTTTCAGGACTTTTTTTAGGGTTTTTTGAGGGTTTTTTTTGTTTTTTTTTCAGTATTTTTTAGGGTTTTTGGGGTTTTTGTGGCTTTCTTGGTGATTTTTGGAGGGGATCTTTGGTGGTTTTGGGGTTTTTTTTTCAGGATTTTTTGGGGTTTTTGGGGCTTTCTTGGTGTTTTTTTGCAGGGGATCTTTGGTGTTTTTGGGGGTTTTTTCCTGGATTTTTTAGGGTTTTTTTCTGTTTTTTTTTTCAGTATTTTTTAGGGGTTTTTTGGGGCTTTCTTGGTGTTTTTTGCAGGGGATCTTTGGTGTTTTGGGGTTTTTTTTTCAGAATTTTTTTAGGGTTTTTTGGGGATTTTTTTTCAGTATTTTTTAGGGTTTTTTGGGGCTTTTTTGGTGGTTTTTTGGAGGGGATCTTGGTGGTTTTGGGTTTTTTTTCAGTATTTTTTAGGGTTTTTTTGGGGGATTTTTGCAGGGGATCTTTGGTGGTTTTGGATTTTTTTCAGTATTTTTTAGGGGTTTTTTGGGTTTTTTTGGGTTTTTTTGGAGGGGATCTTTGGTGGTTTGGGGTTTTTTTTCAGGATTTTTTAGGGTTTTTTTGGGGGATTTTTGCAGGGGATCTTTGGTGGTTTTGGGGTTTTTTTTCAGGATTTTTTTAGGGTTTTTTGGGGCTTTTTTGGGCTTTCTTGGTGTTTTTTTTTTTTGGAGGGGATCCTTGGTGGTTTTGGTTTTTTTTTTCAGTATTTTTTAGGGGTTTTTGGGGATTTTTGGAGGGGATCTTTGGTGTTTTGGGGGTTTTTTCAGTATTTTTAGGGGTTTTGGGGTTTTTTTGGGGCTTTTTTGGTGTTTTTTTGCAGGGGATCTTTGGTGATTTTGGGGTTTTTTTTCAGGATTTTTTTAGGGGTTTTTTTGGGTTTTTTGGGGTTTTCTTGGTGGTTTTTGGAGGGGATCTTTGGTGGTTTTGGTTTTTTTTTTTCAGGATTTTTTGGGGTTTTTTTTGGGTTTTTTCAGGATTTTTTTAGGGGTTTTTTTTGGGGTTTTTGGGGCTTTCTTGGAGTTTTTTTGAGGGGATCTTTGGTGCTTTTGGTTTTTTTTTTTTCAGAAATTTTTAGGGGTTTTTGGGGTTTTTGGGGTTTTTTTCAGTATTTTTTAGGGGTTTTTGGGGCTTTTTTGGTGGTTTTGGGTTTTTTTTCAGTATTTTTTAGGGTTTTTTGGGGGATTTTTGGAGGGGATCTTTGGTGTTTTTGGGGTTTTTTTCAGGATTTTTTAGGGGTTTTGGGGCCTTTTGGATGTTTTTTTTGCAGGGGATCTTTGGTGTTTTCGGGGGTTTTTTTAGGATTTTTTAGGGTTTTTTGGTGTTTTTCTGGAGGGGATCTTTGGTGTTTTTGGGGTTTTTTTCAGGATTTTTTAGGGGTTTTTGGGGTTTTTGTGGCTTTCTTGGTGATTTTTGGGGGGGATTTTTGGTGCTTTTGGGGTTTTTTTTCAGGATTTTTTTTGGGGTTTTTGGGGACTTTCTCGGTGGTTTTTTGCAGGGGATCTTTGGTGGTTTTGGGTTTTTTTTTCAGGATTTTTTAGGGTTTTTTTTGGGGGATTTTTGCAGGGATCTTTGGTGTTTTGGGGCTTTTTTTCAGTATTTTTTAGGGGTTTTTAGGGGCTTTCTTGGTGTTTTTTTTCAGGGATCTTTGGTGGTTTCGGGGTTTTTTTTCAGTATTTTTTAGGGTTTTTGGGGGGATTTTTGCAGGGGATCTTTGGTGGTTTGGGTTTTTTTCAGTATTTTTTAGGGTTTTTTAGGGGATTTTTGGAGGGGATCTTTGGTGTTTTTGGTGATTTTTTTTCTTCAGTATTTTTTAGGGGTTTTTTGGGTTTTTTTTTTGCAGGGGATCTTTGGTGTTTTTGGGGTTTTTTTCAGGACCTTTTTAGGGTTTTTTGAGGGTTTTGGGGCTTTTTTGGTTTTTTTTTTTTTTTTTTGTCGGGGATCTTTGGTGGTTTTGGGGTTTTTTTCAGGATTTTTTGGGGTTTTTTTGGGGCTTTCTTGTGGTTTTTTTGGAGGGGATTTTTAATGTTTTTGGGGTTTTTTTCCAGTATTTTTTAGGGGTTTTTTGGGGTTTTCTCGGTGATTTTTTGGAGGGGATCTTTGGTGGTTTTCGTTTTTTTTTCAGTTTTTTTTTCCGGGTTTTTTGGGGGCTTTTTTGGTGATTTTTTTGCAGGGGATCTTTGGTGTTTTGGGGCTTTTTTCAGTATTTTTTAGGGGTTTTTTCGGGGATTTTTGGGGCTTTCTGGGTGGTTTTTTTTTTTGAGGGGATCTTTGGTGTTTTTGGGTTTTTTTTTTCAGGATTTTTTAGGGTTTTTTGGGGTTTTTTGGGCTTTCTTGGTGGTTTTCTTGCAGAAGATCTTTGGTGTTTCGGGGTTTTTTTTCAGGATTTTTTTAGGGTTTTGGGGTTTTTTTCTGTATTTTTTTAGGATTTTTTAGGGTTTTTCTGGGGTTTTTTGGTGTTTTTTGGAGGGGATCTTTGGTGTTTTTGGGTTTTTTCAGTATTTTTTAGGGGTTTTTTGGGGTTTTTTTGGGTCTTTCTTGGTGTTTTTTTGAGGGGATCCTTGGTGTTTTTGGGGTTTTTTTTCCGGATTTTTTAAGGGTTTTTTTGGGGGTTTTTCAGTATTTCTTAGGGGGTTTTGGGGTTTTTTCAGTATTTTTTAGGGGTTTTTTGGGGGGTTTTTGGGGCTTTCTCGGTGGTTTTTTGGAGGGGATTTTTGGTGTTTTTTTGGGTTTTTTTCAGGACTGTTTTTAGGGTTTTTTTAAGGGGTTTTTTTTTTGTTTTTTCAGTATTTTTTAGGGTTTTTTGGGGTTTTTTGGGGTTTTCTCGGTGATTTTTTGCAGGGGATCTTTGGTGTTTTGGGGTTTTTTTCAGGATTTTTTAGGGGTTTTTGGGGTTTTTGTGGCTTTCTTGGTGATTTTTTGGGGGGATTTTTGGTGCTTTTGGGGTTTTTTTCCAGGATTTTTTAGGGGTTTCTTTGGGGTTTTTTTTCAGTATTTTTCAGTATTTTTTAGGGGTTTTTTGGGGCTTTCTTGGTGTTTTTTTGCAGGGCATCTTTGGTGGTTTTTTGTTTTTTTTCAGGATTTTTTCAGTATTTTTTAGGGGTTTTTGGGGCTTTCTCGGTGGTTTTTTGCAGGGGATCTTTGGTGGTTTTGGGGTTTTTTTTCCAGTATTTTTTAGGGTTTTTTGGGGGGTTTTTTGGTGTTTTTTTGGAGGGGATCTTTGGTGTTTTGGGGTTTTTTTCAGTATTTTTTTAGGGGTTTTTGGGTTTTTTTGGGTTTTCTCGGTGATTTTTTGCAGGGGATCTTTGGTGTTTTTGGGGTTTTTTTTCAGGATTTTTTTGGGGCTTTCTCGGTGTTTTTTGCAGGGGATTTTTGGTGTTTTTTTGGGTTTTTTCAGGATTTTTTTAGGGTTTTTTTGGGGCTTTCTCGGTGTTTTTTGGAGGGGATCTTTGGTGCTTTTGGTTTTTTTTTTTTTCAGAAATTTTTTAGGGGTTTTTGGGGTTTTTTTCAGTATTTTTTAGGGTTTTTTGGGGCTTTTTTGGTGGTTTTTTGGTGATCTTTTTCAGGATTTTTTAGGGGTTTTGGGGGAATTTTTGGAGGGGATCTTTGGTGTTTTTGGGGTTTTTTTTCAGTATTTTTTAGGGGTTTTTTGGGGTTTTTTGGGGCTTTCTCGGTGGTTTTCGCAGGGGATCTTTGGTGATTTTGGGGTTTTTTTCAGGATTTTTTGGGTTTTTTTTTGGTTTTTTTCAGTATTTTTTAGGTTTTTTTGGGGGTTTTTGGGGCTTTCTTGGAGTTTTTTTGGAGGGGATCTTTGGTGCTTTTGGGTTTTTTTTTCAGAAATTTTTTAGGTTTTTTTGGGATTTTTGGGTTTTTTTTTTCAGTATTTTTTAGGGTTTTTTGGGGCTTTTTTGGTGGTTTTTTGGTGATTTTTTCAGTATTTTTTAGGGGTTTTTTTCAGGGTTTTTGGGGCTTTCTCGGTGTTTTTTGGAGGGGATCTTTGGTGGTTTTGGGTTTTTTTTCAGGATTTTTAAGGGTTTTTTGGGGGGTTTTGGTGTTTTTTGGAGGGGATCTTTGGTGTTTTTCGGGTTTTTTTCAGTATTTTTTAGGGGTTTTTTTGGGTGATTTTTGGGGCTTTCTCGGTGTTTTTTGCAGGGGATCTTTGGTGTTTTTTTGGGGTTTTTTTTCAGGATTTTTTAGGGTTTTTTTGGGGTTTTTGGGGCTTTCTTGGTGGTTTTCTTGCAGAAGATCTTTGGTGTTTTTGGGGTTTTTTTTCAGGATTTTTTAAGGGTTTTTGGGGTTTTTTTCTGTATTTTTTTAGGATTTTTTAGGGTTTTTTTGGGTTTTTTGGTGTTTTTTGGAGGGGATCTTTGCTGTTTTTGGGTTTTTTCAGTATTTTTAGGGGGTTTTGGGGTTTTTTTTTTCAGTATTTTTCAGGGGTTTTTTGGGGTTTTTTTGGGGGGTTTTCCTGTGGTTACTTGGGGTTTGTTTGAGGTTTTTATGGAGTTTGATTTGGGCTTTGCTGGGGTTGTTTTTTTTGGGTTTTTTTTGGGGGTTTTTTGGGTTTTTTTTTTGGTGCTTTGGATTTTCTCAGTGTCTTTTTGGGGTTATTTTAGGTGGGATTTTTGGAGTTTTCCAGTGGGGTTTTGGGGTTTTTCTCGGGCGATTTTTTGGGGTTTAATCCAGGTTCCATCCGGCTTTAATCGCGGTTTAATCCGGCTTTAATCGAGCTTTAATCGGAATTATTCTGGGATCTGATCAGGATCCCCCCGGCTTTTCTGTGGGATCCTCGCTGCGATTTTTTCGGGATCTGCCCCGAATCCAGACGGGATCCGTTGCCCAGAACCCCCTCCCGCCCCCCCCCCCCCCCAACCCTTATCAATCCCTTATCAATCCCTTATCAATTCCTTATCAATCCCATATCATTCCCCCTCATTTCTCCTTATCTACGTAATAAAAACACTCGCGGATTCCGCAGCCCCGCCCCCACCCTCATGGCGACCCCCGACAGGGCCGGGCCCCTCCCTGTCGCCCCTCCCTGTCGCGACAGGCGACAGCGACAGCCAAGGCCGCGCCACCCGGAAGTGGCCACATGGGGGACCGCAATGTGCGAGCACCTCAAGTGGTGCGGCGCTGAAAAGGTTCCGGGGGGAAACGGAAATTGAAGGAGAAGGGCCTGGGGGATTTTTCGGTTATAGGGGATTCTATAGATCTCTAAATCCTATGGAATCCTTCTAGAGACCCCTCAGAGTTTCTCTGTAGGGGCTCAAAGGCATAAAAAGCCTCAGCGACGCCATAAAAATCCCGCCATAGGTTCCTATAGCGCTGCGCCCCCTCATGGATGCGCCCCCGCCCCCCTCACGGCGGCTTCCCGCCATTTTCCCCTCAGGGCCCTCAGAGCCCGGGAGGCGACGAGAAAAGCTCCGGGTGAGGGAAAAAGTTGAAAATGAGGCGGAAAAATCTCCGGGATGAGGGGAAATGTTGGAAAATGAGGCGGAAAAAGCAGCGGGATGAGGGAAAAAGTTGAAAAATGAGGCGGAAAATGCAGCGGGATGAGGTAGAAAAAGAGCTGGGATGGGGCGGAGAAAGAGCGGGATGAGGGGAAAACATGACGGGGGGAAATTGGAACATGAGGGGAAAAGGTGGAAAATGAGGGGGAAAACACAGAGAGGAGGGGAAAAACCACTGGGATAAGGGGGAAAATGTAAAAATTAGTTGACAAGACAAAAAAAAAAAAAAAGGAGGGGGGGAATAAGTAATGAAATGAGGTAAAAACGCAGCAAAATGAGGTGGGAAGAAAATGGGCTGAGGGGAAAGCCACTGGGATAAGGGGGAAAATATCAAAATTAGGTGAAAAATAAAATAATAAGGGGGGACACCACCAGGATGAGGGGAAAACCACTGGGATAAGGGGGGAAAATATGAAAATGAGTTGAAAAACAAAAAAAAAGAGGGGGGATAAGTAATGAAATGAGGTAAAAACGCAGCAAATTTAGGCGGGAAAAACTGGGCTGAGGGGAAAGCCACTGAGGGATAAGGAGGAAAAGATCAAAATTAGGTGAAAAACAAAAACAATTAAGATGGGAAATAGGACCAGGATGAGGGGAAAACCACTGGGATAAGGGGGAAAATATAAAAATGAGGTGAAAAACTAAAAAAAAAATGAGGGGGATAAGTAATGAAATGAGGTAAAAACGCAGCAAATTTAGGCGGGAAGAAAATGGGCTGAGGGGAAAGCCACTGGGATAAGGGGGAAAATATCGAAATTAGGTGAAAAACAAAAAAAATTAAGATGGGAAATAGGACCAGGATGAGGGGAAAACCTCTGGGATAAAGGGAAATAAAAATGAGGTGAAAAACTAAGAAAAAAATGAGGGGGATAAGTAATGAAATGAGGTAAAAACGCAGCAAAATCAGGCGGGAAGAAAATGGGCTGAGGGGAAAGCCACTGGGATAAGGAGGAAAATATCAAAATTAGGTGAAAAACAAAAAAAAATAAGAGGGAAATAGGACCAGGATGAGGGGAAAACCTCTGGGATAAGGGGGAAAATATAAAAATGAGGTGAAAAACTAAAAAAAAAAGAGGGGGATAAGTAATGAAATGAGGTAAAAACGCAGCAAAATGAGGTGGGAGGAAAATGGCTGAGGGGAAAGCCACTGAGGGATAAGGAGGAAAATATCAAAATTAGGTGAAAAACACAACAAAAAGGGGGGAAACCACCAGATGAGGGGAAAACCACTGGGATAAGGGGGAAAATATAAAAATGAGGTGAAAAACTAAAAAAAAAATGAGGGGGATAAGTAATGAAATGAGGTAAAAACGCAGCAAATTTAGGCGGGAAGAAAATGGGCTGAGGGGAAAGCCACTGGGATAAGGGGGAAAATATCAAAATTAGGTGAAAAACAAAAAAAAAAAAGAGGGGAAATAGGACCAGGATGAGGGGAAAACCACTGGGATAAGGGGGAAAATATAAAAATGAGGTGAAAAACTAAAAAAAAAATGAGGGGGATAAGTAATGAAATGAGGTAAAAACGCAGCAAAATGAGGTGGGAGGAAAATGGGCTGAGGCAAAAAATCTGAAAATGAGGTGGAAAAACAACAGGATGAGGGGAAAATTATTGGGGTAAGGGGAAAATATTAAAATTGTGTAAAAATCTGAGGGGATAAAGGTGAAAATACCAAAATGAGGTGGGGAAAATATCAAAATGAGGTAGAAAACCAGCAGAATAAGGGGAAAATAGTAAAATAAAGTTGAAAATTAGCAGAATGAGGGTGAAATGTTAGGATAAAGTAAAAAACAGCCCAAATTTAGGTGGAAAAAAATCAAAATAAGGGAGAAAAAAATAAGGAATGAAGGGGAAATAATGGGATGAGGGGGAAAATACAAAAATGAGGTTGAAAAGCAGCAAAATGAGGTGGAAAATCACCAAAATGAGATGAAAATCAGCAAAATGAGGTGGAAAATCACCAAAGTGAGGTGGAAATCACCAAAATGAGATGAAAATCACCAAAATGAGATGAAAATCACCAAAATAAAGTGGAAAATCAGCAAAATGAGGTGAAAAATCAGCAAAATGAGATGGAAATCACCAAAATGAGATGAAAATCACCAAAATAAAGTGGAAAATCACCAAAATGAGGTGAAAAGCACGAAAATGGGGTGGAAAATCACCAAAATGAGGTGAAAATCACCAAAATGGGGTGGAAAATCAGCAAAATGAGGTGAAAAATCACGAAAATGAGGTGAAAATCACCAAAATGAGGTGGAAAATCACCAAAATGAGATGAAAATCACCAAAATGAGGTGAAAATCACCAAAATGAGGTGGAAAATCACCAAAAATCGGTGGAAAATCACCAAAAATCGGTGGAAAATAACAAAAATGGGTCGGAAATGATGGAAATAATGGAAAATTCTTGGATTGGGAGGAGGAAATTCCATCAGGGAACGTCAAACGCGGCGGCGGCCGGGCCAGGAGGAGTTGATTGTTTATTTTTATGTGTTTATTCTTTTTTTATTTATTGTTTATGTGTTTATTGTTTAATTGTTTAGTGTTTATTTGTTTAGTGTTTATTTGTTTATCGTTTATTTGTTTATGGTTTATGTGTTCATTGTTTCTCGTTTATTTGTTTGTGGGTTATTGTTTTATTGTTTATTGTTAATTTGTTTATCGATTTATTTGTTTATTGTTTGTTGTTTTTGTTTATTTGTTTATTGTTTACTTGTTTATTGTTTATTTGGTTATTTGTGTATTATTTGTTTGTTTATTTGTTTATTGTGCATTTGTTTAATTGTTTATTTGTTTTGGTAATTGGTTATTTGTTAGTTTGTATATTGTTTATTAGTTTATTGTATATTTGTTTATTCTTTATTTGTTTATTGTTTATGGTTTATTGGTTCATTGTTTATTTGTTTATTGTTTATGGTTTCATTGTTTATTTGTTTGTTGGTTTTTATTTTATTGTTTATTTGTTTATTGTTTTTGTGGTTTATCGGTTTATTTGTTTATTTGTTTATTGTTTATTTGTTTGTTGTTTACTTGTTTATTGTTTATTTGGTTATTTGTGAATTATTTGTTTGTTTATTTGTTTATTGTGTATTTGTTTAATTGTTTATTTGTTTTGGTAATTGGTTATTTGTTAGTTTGTATATTGTTTATTAGTTTATTATATATTTGTTTATTCTTTATTTGTTTATTGTTTATGGTTTATTGGTTCATTGTTTATTTGTTTATTGTTTATGGTTTCATTGTTTATTTGTTTGTTGGTTTTTATTTTATTGTTTATTTGTTTATTGTTTTATTGGTTTATCGGTTTATTTGTTTATTTGTTTATTGTTTATTTGTTTATTGTTTACTTGTTTAATGTTTATTTGGTTATTTGTGTAGTATTTGTTTCTTTATTTGTTTATTGTTTATTCGTTTAATAGTTTATTTGGTTTTGGTAATTGTTTATTTGTTAGTTTGTTTACTGTTTATTTGTTTATTGCTTATTTTATTGTTTATTTGTTCATTGTTTATGTGTTTATTGTTTATATGTTTAATTGTTTATTTGCTTTTGGTAATTGTTTATTTGTTAGGTTGTTTATTGTTTATTTGTTTATTTCTTTATTGTTTATTTTATTGTTTATGTGTTTATTGTTTATTGGTTTTTGTTGTATTGTTTATTGTTTGTTTTTTGTTTTATTGGTTTATTTGTTTATTGGTTTATTGTTTATTTGGTTATTTGTGTATTATTTGTTTGTTATTTTGTTTATTTGTTTATTGTTTATTTGTTTAATTGTTTATCTGTTTTTGGTAATTGTTTATTTGTTTATTGTTTATTTGTTCATTGTTTACTTGTTTAATGTTTATTTGGTTATTTGTGTACTATTTGTTTCTTTATTTGTTTGTTTATTCGTTTAATTGTTTATTTGGTTTTGGTAATTGTTTATTTGTTAGTTTGTTTATTGTTTATTTGTTTATTGTTTGTTTTGTTTATTTGTTCATTGTTTATGTGTTTATTGTTTATATGTTTAACTGTTTATTTGCTTTTGGTAATTGTTTATTTGTTAGGTTGTTTATTGTTTATTTGTTTATTTCTTTATTGTTTATTTGTTTATTGTTTATTGGTTTTTGTTTTATTGTTTATTGTTTGTTTATTGTTTTATTGGTTTATCGGTTTATTTGTTTATTGGTTTATTGTTTATTTGGTTATTTGTGTATTATTTGTTTGTTAATTTGTTTATTTGTTTACTGTTTATTTGTTTAATTGTTTATATGTTTTGGTAATTGTTTATTTGTTTATTGTTTATGGTTTATTTGTTAATTGTTTATTTGTTATTTGTTTATTTGTTATTTATTGTTTATTTGTTTATGTATTTATTGGTTTTTGTTTTATTTATTGTTTATTTGTTTATTGGTTTATTTGTTTATTGGTTTATTTGTTTATTGTTTAATTGTTTAGTGCTTATTTGTTTATTGTTTATTTGTTTATGGTTTATTGTTTATTTGTTTGTTTTTGTTTTATTGTTTATTGTTTATTGTTTTATTGTTTGTTTATTGTTTTGTTGGTTTATCAGTTTATTGGTTTATCGGTTTATTGGTTTATTTGTTTATTGTTTATTGGTTATTGGTTATGTGTTTATTTATTTGTTGGTTTTTGTTTTATTGTTTATTGTTTATTTGTTTATTGTTTATTTGTTTATTGTTTATTTGTTTTGTAATTGTTTATGTGTTAGTTTGTTAATGGTTTATTTGTTTATTGTTTATTTCTTTATTGTTTATGGTTTATTTGTTAATTGTTTATTTGTTTATTTTTAATGGTTTGTTTATTGTTTATTTGTTTTTGTTAATTTTTATTGTTAATTGCTTATTGTTTATTTGTTTATTGTCTATTTGTTTGTTGTTTAATTGTTTATTGGTTCATTGTTTATAGTTTATTTCTTTATTTTTTATTTCTTTATTTCTTTATTTGTTCATTTCCAGCAGACCCCGAGCAGGAGAACCAAGAGCCCAAATCCAACTTTGCCCTCCCCCAATTCCCCCTCGGTCCCGGCGTTCCCTCCGACGTTCCGGGGAGATTTCCGTGGATTTCGACACTTTGGGAAGAGTTTTCCGTGGATTTCAAAACTTTGCGAAGAGTTTTCCATGGAATTCTTGGCCATGGGAAGAGTTTTCCGTGGATTTCTCAACTTTGGGAAGAGTTTTCGGTGGATTTCTCAACCATGGGAAGAGTTTTCCATGGAATTCTCAATTTTGGGAAGAGTTTTCCGTGGATTTCTTGGCCATGGGAAGAGTCTTCCATGGATTTCTCAATTTTGGGAAGAGTTTTCTGTGGATTTCTTGACCATGGGAAGAGTTTTCCATGGATTTTTCAACTATGGGAAGAGTTTTCCATGGATTTTGCCAAGATGAATCCGTCCCACTACAAGTTTTCCATGGATTTCAAAACTTTGGGAAGAGTTTTCCATGGATTTCTTGGCCATGGGAAGAGTTTTCCATGGATTTCTCAACTTTGGGAAGAGTTTTCCATGGATTTCAAAACTTTGCGAAGAGTTTTCCATGGATTTCTCCAAGGTGAATCCATCCCACTGCAGATTTTCCATGGATTTCTTGGCCATGGGAAGAGTTTTCCGTGGATTTCTCCAAGATGAATCCATTCCCAGGTGAGTTTTCCATGCATTTTTCCAAGGTGAATCCGTCCCACAGCAAATTTTCCGTGGATTTCTTGGCCATGGAGAAGAGTTTTCCGTGGATTTCTCAATTTTGGGAAGAGTTTTCTGTGGATTTCTTGACCATGGGAAGAGTTTTCCATGGATTTTTCCAAGATGAATCCGTCCCACTACAAGTTTTCCATGGATTTCAAAACTTTGGGAAGAGTTTTCCATTGATTTCAAAACTTTGGGAAGAGTTTTCCGTGGATTTCTTGGCCATGGGAAGAGTTTTCCATGGATTTTTCAACTATGGGAAGAGTTTTCCGTGGATTTCTCAACTTTGGGCAGAGTTTTCCGTGGATTTCAAAACTTTGGGAAGAGTTTTCCGTGGATTTCTCCAAGATGAATCCATTCCAAAGTAAGTTTTCCATGGATTTCTCAATTTTGGGAAGAGTTTTCGATGGATTTCTCAATTTTGGGAAGAGTTTTCCATGGGTTTTTCCAAGGTGAATCCGTCCCACTGCAGATTTTCCATGGAATTCTCAACTTTGGGAAGAATTTTCCGTCGATTTCTTGGCCATGGGAAGAGTTTTCCGTGGATTTCTCAACTTTGGGAAGAGTTTTCCATGGATTTCTCAACTTTGGGAAGAGTTTTCTGTGGATTTCTCAACTTTGGGAAGAGTTTTCCGTGGATTTCTCCAAGATGAATCCATTCCCAGGTGAGTTTTCCGTGGATTTCTTGGCCATGGGAAGAGTTTTCCGTGGATTTCTCAACCATGGGAAGAATTTTCCATGGATTTCTAAACTTTGGGAAGAGTTTTCCGTGGATTTCAAAACTTTGGGAAGAGTCTTCCGTGGATTTCTCCAAGATGAATCCATTCCAAAGTAAGTTTTCCATGGATTTCTCAACTTTGGGAAGTTTTCCGTGGATTTCTCAACTTTGGGAAGAGTTTTCCATGGATTTCTCAACTATGGGAAGAGCTTTCCTTGGATTTCTCAACTATGGAATTTTCCGTGGAGTTCTCCAAGATGAATCCGTCCCCAGGTAAGTTTTCCATGGATTTCTCAACTTTGGGAAGAATTTTCCGTCGATTTCTTGGCCATGGGAAGAGTCTTCCATGGATTTCTCAACTTTGGGAAGAGTTTTCCATGGATTTCTCAACTTTGGGAAGAGTTTTCCGTGGATTTCAAAACTTTGGGAAGAGTTTTCCGTGGATTTCTCCAAGATGAATCCATTCCAAAGTAAGTTTTCCATGGATTTCTCAACTTTGGGAAGTTTTCCGTGGATTTCTCAATTTTGGGAAGAGTTTTCCATGGATTTCTAAACTATGGGAATTTTCCATGGATATTTTAGTTCCGGGAAAAGTTTTCCGTGGATTTCTTGGTTGTGGGAAGAGTTTTCCATGGATTTCTCCATGAATCCACCCCCAGGTAAGTTTTCCATGGAATTCTCGTCCCGCCGCGAGAGTTTTCCACGGATTTCTCCACGATAAATTCCTCCTGGATTTTTCCAAAGGGCCAAACCATGGGGAATATCCTGCTCCAAAGGTTTCGTCCTCCATGGGATTCCTCCCAGGAATCTGCTCCGTTTTTTATCATGGAATCTTCAGCTTCAGGATGAGCCTGGAATTTTTGGGAATTTTTGGGAATTTTTGGGAATTTCCACTCTAGCACCACGGAATCGTCTCCAGACTCGTTTCTCTGCAAAATTCCCGCTCTGGAATTCCATCTGCGCCCGGATTGGTTTTTTTTCCAACTTCAGTCTCGTTCCAGAAGCGACGCCGCCGTTCCCGACGGGATCGGGAGAAGCTTCCGGAAGCTTCCCGCGGAATCAATCCAGCCCCGGAGCCTTCCCGGGATTTTGGCCAAATTCCTGATTGGAAATTCCAATTTTCCTGATGGAAAAACACCGGGATGGGCTGGAAAAGCAACGAAATGAGAGGAAAAATATCGGGATCGGGCGGAAAAATAACGAAATGAGAGGAAAAAAAACGGGATGAGGTGGAAAATACTGGGATGGGAGGAAAACTATCGGGATGAGGGGAAAACTATCGGGATGGGGTGAAAAAAAAATCTCAAACCGTGGCAGAAAAACTACAAAATCGGGGAAAAACTTGGGATAGGGAGGAAAAACATCGGGACGAGCTGGAAAAATACTGAGAACGGGTGGAAAAGCACCGAAAAAAAGGGGAAAAAAAAAAAACTGGAACGAGGCGGAAAAACGCCCGGAATTTCGGAAAAGGACCCGGCGCCGCTTTTCCGTCGCGGAGGCTCCGAGCTTGTTTTTTTGGGAATCACAAAGAGAAGTAGTCCAGCGTGCCGTGGCCGTAGGGGTTGTAAGTCCAGACGAGGTCGGTGCGGCCGGAATTGGCCAGCAGCTGGGAGATCTCCGCCGTGGCCGCCGCCAAGCGCTCGCCGTCCATGGGCTCCTCGTAGATGCGCCGGGAGCCCGGCACGCGGCGCGGCGGCTCCGGCTTGTAGCAATCCACGGGGAAGGGGTAGACCACCAGGCGGAGGTCGGGCAGCTCCAGGGTCTTGCGGAGCAGCTCCTTGAGCGCGGCCGTGGACAGGGAGTTGCCGTAGAGTCCCAGGAAGCGCAGGCGGGAGCAGCGGCGCAGCGTCGGCAGCAGCGCGTCCAGGTGGGGGTCGGCCATGCGGCATTCCATGAGGTCCAGGTGCAGCAGCGAGGCCGAGGTCTCCTCCAGCAGCAGCCGCAGCGGCTCCAGGAGGCCCTGGGAGAAGTCGTGGCCGCTCAGGTCCAGGCGCTTGAGGGCCGGCGCGTGGAAGCTCTGGGAGAGGAAGGCGAGGTCGGCGGGGACGAGGGAGCAGAAGGCCAATTCCAGGCTCTCCAACGGGGCCTGGAGGTCGCTGCGGGGAGGGAAAAGGGACAGGTCAGGATCGGGTGGGATTGGTGGGGAAATGTGGGGAATGAGAGCTGGGATTGCATCCGTGGGATCATGGGATTGTGGGATGGGTGAGGCTGGGAAAGAGCTCCGAGAACATTGAGTTTGACTTTTGAAAATCCTGGGATTTTGGAATGATGGGATCATGGAGTTATGGAATGCCAGAGGTTGGGAAAGATCTCCAAGAACATCAAGTTCGAGCTCTGGATATCCTGGGACTTTGGAGTTATGGGGTCATGGAATCAAGGAATTACTCAGGGCAGGAAAGGTCTCCAAGACCATCAAGGTCAAGGATTGGAATCATGGAATTATCAGATCATGGGGTCATGGAATTTTGGAATGGCTGAGGTTGAGAAAGAGCTCCAAGAACATCGAGTTTGACCTCTGAAAATCCTGGGATTTTTGAGTTATGGGATCCTGGAGTTATGAAATGATGGAGTTTGGGAAGGTCTCCAAGACCATCAAGTTCAAGGTTTCAAAATCATGGAGTTATGGAATGGCTGAGGTTGGGAAAGGTCGCCGAGAATCAAGTTTGACCTCTGAAATCCTGGGATTTGGGAGTTCTGGGGTCATGGAGTTATGGGATTACTCAGGTCATGAATGGTCTCCAAGAACATCAAAGTCAAGGATTGAGAATCATGGAGTGGTGGGATCGCAGAGCCGTGGGATTGTGGGATGGCAGAGGTTGGGAAAGAGCTCCAAGAACATCACGTCTGACCTCTGAAAATCCTGGGACTTTGGAGTTATGGGATCATGGAATCGTGGAATTACTCAGGGCAGGAAAGGTCACCAAGACCATCAAGGTCAAGGTATGAGAATCATGGAATTATGGGATCATGGGTTCATGGAATTGTGGAATTAAATAATGAAATTTTGGCGTGGCTGAGGTTGGGAAAGAGCTCCCAGAACGTCAACTCTGACCCCTGAAAATACTGGAATTTCGGAATTATGGAGTTATGGAATGGCTGAGGTTGGGGAAGGTCTCCAAGACCATCAAGCTCCAGGTTTGAGATTCATGGAATTATGGGATCACACAGCCATGGAATTGTGGAATGGCTGAACTTGAGAAAGGGCTCCGAGAACGTAAAGTTTGACTTCTGAAAATCCTGGGATTTTGGAATGATGGGATCGTGGAGTTATGGAATGGCTGAGGTTGGGAAAGATCTCCAGGAACATCAAGGTCAAAGTCGGAGAATCATGGAATGATGGGATCGTGGGGTCATGGAATTGTGGAATCAAATAATGGAATTATGGAATGGCTCAGGTTGGGAAAGTCTCCAACACCATCAGGTTTGACATCTGAGGATGGTGGGACCATGGAGTTATGGAATGGCTGAGGGTGGGGAAAAGCTCCAGGACCATCAAGTTCAAGCTTTGAAATTCATGGAATGATGGAATCTGTCATCATGGAGTTCTGGGATGTGGGATATTGGATGATAATCCATGGACTTGTGGAATGCGGGACCATGGAAGGCTGGGATGGAACCCAGAGCTCTGGAGCCATGGAGAGACTCTTTGGGAGAGGAAGGCGAGGTCGGCGGGGACGAGGGAGCAGAAGGCCAATTCCAAGCTCTCCAACGGGGCCTGGAGGTCGCTGCGGGGAGGGAAAAGGGAGAGGTCAGGATCGGGTGGGAACATGTGGGGAAAGAGCTCCAAGAACATCGAGTTTGAGCTCTGAAAATCCTGGGATTTTGGAATGATGGGATCATGGAGTTATGGAATGGCTGACGTTGGGAAGGTCTCCAAGAGCATCAAGTTCAAGGTTTGAGAATCATGGAACTCTGGGGATCACAGGATCATGGAATTGTGGAATGTTTGAAGTTGAGAAAGAGCTCCAAGAACATTGAGTTTGACCTCTGAAAATCCTGAGATTTTGAAATGATGGGATCATCATGGAGTTATGGAATGGCTGAGGTTGGGAAAGGTCTCCAAGGACATCGAGTTTGACCTCTGAAAATCCTGGGACTTCGGAGTTATGGGGTCATGGAATCGCGGAATTACTCAGGGCAGGAAAGGTCACCAAGAACATCAAGCTCCAGGTTTGAGAATCATGGAATTATGGGATCATGGAGCCATGGAATTGTGGAATGGCTGAGGTTGGGAAAGAGCTCCAAGAACATCGAGTTCAACCTCTGAAAATCCTGGGATTTTGGAATGATGGGATGTTGGGATTGTTAGATGGGTGAGGTTGGGAAAGAGCTCCAAGAACATCAAGGTCAACGATTGAAAGGCATGGAATTATGGGATCACGGAGTCATGGAATTTTGGAATTAAATCATGGAATTTTGGCGTGGCTGAGGTTGGGAAAGATCTCCAAGAACATCAGGTTTGAGCTCTGAATATCCTGGGATTTTGGAGTTATGGGGTCATGGAGTTATGGAATTTCTCAGGTCAGGAAAGGTCTCCAAGACCGTCAAGATCAAGGTTTGAGAATCATGCAATTATCAGATCATGGGGTCATGGAATTTTGGAATGACTGAGGTTGGGAAAGATCTCCAAGAACATCGAGTTTGAGCTCTGAAAATCCTGGTGTGTTTGGAATGATGGGATTGTGGGATTGTGAGATGGGTGAGTTTGGGAAAGGTCTCCAAGAACATCGAGTTCGACCTCTGAAATCCTGGGATTGTGGAGTTATGGGGTCATGGAGTTATGGAATGGAGTCATGGAGTTATGGAACTCAGGTCAGGAAAGGTCTCCAAGAACATCAAGGTCAAGGTTTCAAACTCATGGAGTTATGGGATCACAGAGCCATGGAATTGTGGAATGGCTGAGGTTGGGAATGAGCTCCAAGAACATCGAGTTTGACTTTTGAAAATCCTGGGACTTCGGAGTTATGGGGTCATGGAATCATGGAATTACTCAGGGCAGGAAAGGTCTCCAAGACCATCAAGGTCAAGGTTTGAGAATCATGGAATTATGGGATCACAGAGCCGTGGGATTGTGGAATGGCTGAACTTGAGAAAGGGCTCCGAGAACGTAAAGTTTGACTCCTGAAAATCCTGGGATTTTGGAATGATGGGATCGTGGAGTTATGGAAGGGCTGAGGTTGGGAAAGATCTCCAGGAACATCAAGGTCAAAGTTGGAGAATCATGGAATGATGGGATCGTGGGGTCATGGAATTGTGGAATCAAACAATGGAATTATGGAATGGCTCAGGTTGGGAAAGTCTCCAACACCATCAGGTTTGACATCTGAGGATGGTGGGACCATGGAGTTGTGGAATGATGGGTCCATGAGATTGTGATCATGGAACGCATGGAACGGCTGAAGTTGGGAAAGGTCTCCAAGACCATCAAACTCCAGGTGTGAGACTCATGGAATAATGGGGTCATGGAGCCACGGAATTGTAGAATTGTGGAATTGTGAGGTCTTGGGATCAGGGATTTTGGAATTTTGAGGTTATTGAATTATGGAATGGCTCAGGTTGGGAAAGTCTCCAGCACCATCAGGTTTGACATCTGAGGATGGTGGGACCATGGAGTTATGGAATGGCTGAGGTTGGGGAAGGTCTCCAAGACCATCAAGTTCAAGGTTTGAGAATCATGGAATTATGGGATCACAGGAACACAGAACTGTGGAATCAGATCCTGGAATTATGGAATGGCTCAGGTTGGGAAAGTCTCCAGCACCATCAGGTTTGACATCTGAGGATGGTGGGACCATGGAGTTATGGAATGGCTGAGGGTGGGGAAAAGCTCCAGGACCATCAAGTTCAAGCTTTGAGAATGATGGAATTATGGGAGCACAGAGCCATGGGATTCGGGAATGACTGAGGTTGGGAAAGAGCTCCAAGAACATCGAGTTTGACCTCTGAGGATCCCGAGATTTGGGAATTATGGGATAATGGAGTTATGGAATGACTCAGGTTGGGAAAGAGCTCCAAGAACATCAAGTTTGACCTCTGAAAATCCTGGGATTTGGGAATTTTGAGGTTATTGAATTATGGAATGGCTCAGGTTGGGAAAGGCCTCCAAGACCATCAGGTTTGACATTTGAGGATGATGGGATCATGGAGTTGTGGATCCATGAGATTGTGGGGCCATGGAGTGGCATGGTCATGGAATCATGGAATTATGGAATGGCTGAAGTTGGAGAAAATCTCCAAGACCATCAAGTTGCACCTTTGAGAATCGTGGAATTATGGAGTCACGGAGCCGGGGAATTGTGGAGTTACGGAGTTTTGGGATCCTGGAGTTAACGGGATTAGGGAATCGTGGGATATTGGGATTCTGGGATCAGGGAGCCATGAAATTACGGGATCATGGAGTTCCGGGCTCATGGAGCCGTTGAAGTTGGAAAAGGCTTCAGGATCATCAAATCCAACCTTTGGGAATCCTGGAATCGCAGAATTACGGGGTCACGTAGTTATGGAATCATGGAGTCATGGACTGGTGGGATCATGGGATCATGGGAACCTGGGATCGTTCAGGTTGGAAAAGATCTCCAAGACCATCAAGCCCAAACCTTGGGAATCGTGGACTAAGGAATGATGGGATCATGGAATTATGGGATGATGGAATCACTGGGTTGTCAACTCTTGGGACAACGGAACCACGGGATTATGGGAACATTGGGATAAAAAGTTCCTGAAATCAATGGATCATTCCGGTTGGAAAAGATGCTCACGGCCATCAAGCCCAAGCTCTGGGAATCTTAGAATTAAGAAATTACGAAATCTTGAATTTGAGGGAAAATGGAGTCATGGACTGGTGGGATAATGGGATCATGGGAACCTGGGATCATTGAGGTTGGAAAAGATCTCCAAGACCATCGAGCAGAAACTTTGGGAATCTTGGAATTGCGAAATTATGGGATCATGAATTTATGTGATAATGGAATTGCTGAGTCATAAACTATTGGGATGAGAGGGTCACAGGATCATGGGAATATTGGGACAATGACATCATGGAATCGTGGGGTCACTAAGATTGGAGAAGACCTCCAAGATTGCCAAGTTCAGCCTTTGAGAATCTTGGAATCACAGAATCCTGGGATCTTGGAATTCTGGGATCATGGAATCACTCAGTCATGAGCTATTGGGATACCAGAATCATGGGAACATGGGAACATTGGGATAATGAAATCATGGAATCAAGGGATCATTGAGATTGGAGAAGACCTCCAAGACCATCGAGCCCAAACCTTGGGAATCGTGGACTGAGGAATGATGGGATCATGAAATTATGGGATGACGGAATCACTGGGTTGTCAACTCTTGGGACAACGGAACCACGGGATTATGGGAACTTTGGGATAAAAAGTTCCTGAAATCAATGGATCATTCCGGGTGGAAAAGATGCTCACGGCCATCAAGCCCAAGCTCTGGGAATCTTAGAATTAAGAAATTACGAAATCTTGAATTTGAGGGAAAATGGAGTCATGGATTATTGGGATAATGGGATCATGGGAACCTGGGATCATTGAGGTTGGGAAAGACCTCCAAGACCATCGAGCCCAAACCTTGGGAATCGTGGACTAAGGAATGATGGGATCATGAAACTATGGGATGATGGAATCTTTGAGTTGTAAACTATTGGGACAACAGGATGACAGAACCATGGCAGCATTGGGATAATAAAATCCTGGAGTCGTGGGATCATCAAGATTGGAGAAGACCTCCAAGACCATCGAGCCCAAACTTTGGCAATCTTGGAATGGCGGAATGATGCGATCATGAATTTATGTGATAATGGAATTGTTGAGTCATAAACTATTGGGATGAGAGGGTCATCATGGGAATATTGGGACAATGACATCATGGAATCATGGGGTCACTAAGGTTGGAGAAGACCTCCAAGATTGCCAAGTTCAGCCTTTGAGAATCTTGGAATCACAGAATCCTGGGAACATGGAATTATGGGATCATGGAATCGCTCAGTCGTGAGCTGTTGGGATAACAGAATCGTGGGAACACGGGAACATTGGGACAATGAAATCATGGAATCAAGGGATCATTGAGGTTGGAGAAGACCTCCAAGACCATCGAGCCCAAACCTTGGGAATCGTGGACTGAGGAATGATGGGATCATGACATTATGGGATGATGGAATCACTGGGTTGTCAACTCTTGGGACAACGGAACCACGGGATTATGGGAACATTGGGATAAAAAGTTCCTGAAATCAATGGATCATTCCGGTTGGAAAAGATGCTCACGGCCATCGAGCCCAAGCTCTGGGAATCTTAGAATTAAGAAATTACGAAATCTTGAATTTAAGGGAAAATGGAGTCATGGATTATTGGGATAATGGGATCATGGGAACCTGGGAGCATTCAGGTTGGAAAAGATCTCCAAGACCATCGAGCCCAAACCTTGGGAATCGTGGACTAAGGAATTATGGGATCAGGGAGTTACGGGGTCATGGAGCCGTTGAAGTTGGAAAAGGCTTCAGGATCATCAAATCCAACCTTTGGGAATTCTGGAATCGCAGAATTGTGGGGTCACGTAGTTATGGAATCATGGAGTCATGGACTGGTGGGATCATGGGATCATGGGAACCTGAGATCATTCAGGTTGGAGAAGATCTCCAAGATTGCCAAGTTCAGCCTTTGAGAATCTTGGAATCACAGAATCCTGGGATCTTGGAATTCTGGGATCATGGAATAACTCAGTCATGAACTATTGGGATACCAGAATCGTGGGAACACGGGAACATTGGGACAATGAAATCATGGAATCAAGGGATCATTGAGATTGGAGAAGACCTCCAAGACCATCGAGCCCAAACCTTGGGAATCGTGGACTGAGGAATGATGGGATCATGAAATTATGGGATGATGGAATCACTGGGTTGTCAACTCTTGGGACAACGGAACCACGGGATTATGGGAACATTGGGATAAAAAGTTCCTGAAATCAATGGATCATTCCGGGTGGAAAAGATGCTCAAGACCATCAAGCCCAAGCTCTGGGAATCTTAGAATTAAGAAATTACGAAATCTTGAATTTGAGGGAAAATGGAGTCATGGACTGTTGGGATAATGGGATCATGGGAACCTGGGATCATTAAAGTTGGGAAAGATCTCCAAGACCATCGAGCCCAAACTTTGGCAATCTTGGAATTGCGGAATGATGCGATCACGAATTTATGCGATAATGGAATTGTTGAGTCATAAACTATTGGGATGAGAGGGTCATCATGGGAATATTGGGACAATGACATCATGGAATCGTGGGGTCACTAAGGTTGGAGAAGACCTCCAAGATTGCCAAGTTCAGCCATTGAGAATCTTGGAATCACAGAATCCTGGGAACATGGAATCACTGAGTCATGAATTATTGGGATAACGGAATCATGGGAACATGGGAATATTGGGATAATGAAATCATGGAATCAAGGGATCATTGAGGTTGGAGAAGACCTCCAAGACCATCCAGCCCAACCTCTGGGAATCCTGGACTGGCGGAATTATGAGATTGTGAATTTATGTGAGAATGGAATTGTTGAGTCATAAAATATTGGGATAAGGGAATCATGGGAACAATGGGATAATGAAATCCTGGAGTCATGGAGTCACTAAGATTGGAGAAGACCTCCAAGATTGCCAAGTTCAGCCTTTGGGAATCCTGGGATCTTGGAATTCTGGGAACGTGGAATCACTGAGTCAAGAGCTATTGGGATAATGGGATCATGGGAACTTGGGATCATTGAGGTTGGAAAAGATCTCCAAGACCATCGAGCCCAAACCTTGGGAATTGTGGACTGAGGAATGATGGGATCATGAAATTATGGGATGACGGAATCACTGGGTTGTCAACTCTTGGGACAACGGAACCACGGGATTATGGGAACATTGGGATAAAAAGTTCCTGAAATCAATGGATCATTCCAGGTGGAAAAGATGCTCAAGGCCATCAAGCCCAAGCTCTGGGAATCTTAGAATTAAGAAATTACGAAATCTTGAATTTAAGGGAAAATGGAGTCATGGACTGTTGGGATAATGGGATCATGGGAACCTGGGACCGTTCAGGTTGGAAAAGATCTTCAAGACCATCGAGCAGAAACTTTGGGAATCTTGGAATTGCGGAATTATGCAATCATGAATTTATGTGATAACGGAATTGTTGAGTCATAAACTATTGGGATGAGAGGGTCACAGGACCATGGGAATATTGGGACAATGACATCATGGAATCATGGGGTCACTAAGGTTGGAGAAGACCTCCAAGATTGCCAAGTTCAGCCTTTGAGAATCCTGGAATCTTGGAATTCTGGGATCATGGAATCACTGAGTCATGAATTATTGGCATAATGGAATCATGGGAACATGGGAATGCTGGGATAATGAAATCATGGAATCAAGGGATCATCAAGATTGGAGAAGACCTCCAAGAACATCGAGACCAAACTTGGGGAATCCTGGAACCAGGGAATTCTGGGATCTTGGAATGATGGGACAATGGAATCACTGAGTCACGAACTATCGGGGTAACGGAATCATGGGAACATCGGGATAATGAAATCCTGGATCCACGGGATCACTGAGGGTGGGAAAAACATCCAAGAGCATTGAGCCTGACCTGTGAGACTCCTGGAATGATGGGACCGTGGAATTATGGGATAATGGAATAACTGAGTCAGGAACTATTGGGATAACAGAACCGTGGGATCTTGTGAATGTTGGGATAATAAAATCCTGGAATTATGGGGCGAAGATTGGAAAAGACTTCTAAGATCGTCAAGTTCAGCCTTTGAGAATCCTGGGATCATGGAGTTCTGGGATCATGGAATCACTGAGTCATGAATTATTGGGATAACGGAATCATGGGAACATGGTAATGCTGGGACAATGAAATAATCGAATCAAGGGATCATCAAGATTGGAGAAGACCTCCAAGACCACCAAGACCAACCTTTGGGAATCCTGGAACCAGGGAATTCTGGGATCTTGGAATGATGGGACAATGGAATCACTGAGTCACGAACTACTGAGACAATGGAATCATGGAATCACGGGAACAAAGAGATCATGAGTTGCTGGAATCAAGGGATCATTGAGATTGGAGAAGACCTCCAAGACCATCGAGCCCAACCTCTGGGAATCCTGGAATGGCGGAATTATGAGATCGTGAATTTATGTGATAACGGAATTGTTGAGTCATAGGATATTGGGCTGATGGGACCATGGGAATATTGGGATAATGAAATCATGGAATCATGGAGTCACTAAGATTGGAGACGACCTCCAAGATTATCGAGACCAACCTCTGGGAATCTTGGAATCGTGGAATTATGGGATCGTGAATTTATGGGATAATGGAAGCCTTGAGTCATAAAATATTGGGATTATGGGTTCGTGGGAATATTGGGATAATGAAATCATAGAATCAGGGAGTCACTAAGATTGGAGAAGACCTCCAAGATTATCGAGACCAACCTTTTGTAATGGTGGAATTATGGGATCGTGAATTTATGGGATAATGGAAGCCTTGAGTCATAAAATATTGGGATTATGGGTTCGTGGGAATATTGGGAGAATGAAACCCTGGAATTATGGGATCACTTAAGCTGGAAAAAATCTCCAAGATCATCGAGTTCAGCATTGGAGAATCCTGGAATCACTGAATGTTGGGATCACGGAACGACGGGACAACGGAGTCACCGAGTCACGAACTATCGGGATAACGGAACCGCGGGAACATCGGGACAATGAAATCCGGGAACCACGGGATCACCGAGGGTGGCAAAGACCCCCAAGCCCCCCAAGCCTTGGGGGGAAGAGCGGGAAGGGCCCGGCCGGGCCCCGCCGCGCGAGGAGCTCACCAGAGGATCTGGCGCAGGTTCCCGGAGAGCCGGGAGGATCCCAGGTTGAGCTCGCGCAGGCTGGGCAGCATTCCCAGCTGCCCGGCCAGGCACCGGATGCCGATGGCCGACTCGGGCGTGGGGCGCCGCACGTCCACGTTGCTGTACTGCAGCTTGAGGCTGCGCAGCTCCGGGAAGCGCGAGAGGTGCGGCAGGATCACCGAGAGCCCGGTCAATCCCAAATTCCGGAAGCGCAGATCCACCCTCCGCACGCAGGAGGGGTCGAGAGTTTCCAGCAGGCTGACGATTCCGGCCAGGGAGAGCTTCTCCGCTTGGAACTCGCGGCACTTGAGGCGCAGCGGGCCGGCGGATCCGGTCTGGAGCGCGTCGCGCAGGATCCCGTAGGACGTCCCGTTGACGAACAGGTCGGCGTGGACGTCGACGCCCGGGGGCTGCGGAGCGGCCGCGGCCGTGGCGGCGCCGGAGCGGCCTTTGTGCCGCTTGGATCCGCGCCGCTGGAATTCCCGCTGGTGCTTGGACACCTCCACGCAAGCCTTGGCCAAAGCCACCGTGCCCGACCAGACGCTCATCCCGTCCGGAGCGCGGCCGGCCGGGTCGTCCGGAACTCCCGTCACGTCCAGCACGCGTAGGCGGCACCCGCTGGGAAAAAAAACGGGAACAAAAGGTCAAAACGGGGAAGAAACCATCAGAAACGGGAAAGAAACCATGAAAAATGGGAGGAAACCATCAAAAATGGGAACCATCAAGAACGAGAGGAAACCCTCAAAAATGGGAGGAAACCATAAAAAATGGGAGAAAACCACCAAAAAATGAGAGCAACCATTAAGGATGGGAAGGAACCATCAAAAACAGGAGGAACCATCAAAAATGGGATGGAACCGTCAAGGAAGGAACCATCCAAAGTGGCAAGAAACCATCAAAAATGGGAGGAAACCATAAATGGGAAGGAACCATCAAAAATGGGAAGAAACCATCAAAACCAAGGAGGAACCCTCAAAAACAGCAAGGAACCATCAAAAACGGGATGGAACCATCAAAAATGGGAAGGAACCATGAGAAACAAGAAGGAAACCATCCAAACCAAGAAGGTACCACCAAAAATGGGAAGAGAACATCAAACATGGGAATAAACCATCGAACACACGAAGGAAACCATCCAAACCAAGAAGGCACCACCAAAAATGGGAAGGGAACATCAAACATGGGAATAAACCATCGAACACACGAAGGAAACCATCGCAACCAAGCAGGAACCACCAAAAGCGACGGAGGAACCTCAGGAACGGAGGTGGTGCCCCCATCCCGACGCTGCCCAGAACCCACCTGGCGTCGTGGCCGGGCTCCTCCAGCTGCCGCCGCAGCTGCGCCACCACGGAAAAAACCATCAAAAGCAGGAATTCATCAACAGGGATGGAACCATCAAAAATGGGAGGAAACCATAAAAAATGGGAAGAAACCACCAAAAATTGAAAGAAACCATTAAGGATGGGAAGGAACCATCAAAAACAGGAGGAACCATCAAAAAAACGGGATGGAACCGTCAAGGAAGGAACCATCTAAAGTGACAAAAATGGGAGGAAACCATAATAAATGGGAAGGAACCATCAAAAATGGGTGGAAACCATCAAAATCAAGAAGGAACCCTCAAAAACAGCAAGGAACCATCAAAAACGGGATGGAACCGTCAAGGAAGGAACCATCCAAAGTGGCAAGAAACCATCAAAAATGGGAGGAAACCATAAATGGGAAGGAACCATCAAAAATGGGAAGAAACCATGAAAAACAAAAAGAAGCCATTAAAAATGGGAGGAATCCATCAAAAACAAGAAGGAAACCATCCAAACCAACAAGGTACCACCAAAAATGGGAAGGGAACGTCAAACATGGGAATAAACCATCAAACACAAGAAGGAAACCATCCAAACCAACAAGGCACCACCAAAAACGGGATGGAACCATCAAACATGGGAATAAACCATCGAACACAAGAAGAAACCATCGCAACCAAGCAGGAACCACCAAAAGCGACGGAGGAACCTCAGGAACGGAGGTGGTGCCCCCATCCCGACGCTGCCCAGAACCCACCTGGCGTCGTGGCCGGGCTCCTCCAGCTGCCGCCGCAGCTGCGCCACCACGGAAAAAACCATCAAAGCAGGAATTCATCAACAGGGATGGAACCATCAAAAATGGGAGGGAACCATCAAAAACGGGAACCGTCAAGAACGAGAGGAAACCCTCAAAAATGGGAGGAAATCATAAAAAAATGGGAAGAAACCACCAAAAATTGAAAGAAACCATTAAGGATGGGAAGGAACCATCAAAAACAGGAACCATCAAAAACGGGATGGAACCGTCAAGGAAGGAACCATCCAAAGTGGCAAGAAACTATCAAAAATGGGAGGAAACCATAAATAGGAAGGAACCATCAAAACTGGGAAGAAACCATGAAAAACAAAAAGGAAACCATCCAAACCAAGAAGGTACCACCAAAAATGGGAAGGCAACATCAAACCTTCAAACACAAGAAGGAAACCATCACAACCAAGCAGGAACCACCAAAAGCGACGGAGGAACCTCAGGAACGGAGGTGGTGCCCCCATCCCGACGCTGCCCAGAACCCACCTGGCGTCGTGGCCGGGCTCCTCCAGCTGCCGCCGCAGCTGCGCCACCACGGAAAAAACCATCAAAAGCAGGAATTCATCAACAGGGATGGAACCATCAAAAATGGGAGGAAACCATAAGAAATGGGAAGAAACCACCAAAAATTGAAAGAAACCATTAAGGGTGTGAAGGAACCATCAAAAACAGGAACCATCAAAAAAACGGGATGGAACCGTCAAGGAAGGAACCATCTAAAGTGGCAAGGAACCATCAAAAATGAGAGGAAACCAAAAACGAGAAGGAACCATCAAAAATGGGAAGCAACCATCAAAACCAAGAAGGAACCCTCAAAACCAGAAAGGAACCATCAAAAACGGGATGGAACCATCAAAAATGGGAAGGAACCATGAAAAGCAAGAAGGAAACCATCCAAACCAAGAAGGCACCACCAAAAACGGGAAGGGAACATCAAACATGGGAATAAACCATCGAACACAAGAAGGAAACCATCGCAACCAAGCAGGAACCACCAAAAATGGGAAGGGAACATCAAACATGGGAATAAACCATCGAACACACGAAGGAAACCATCGCAACCAAGCAGGAACCACCAAAAGCGACGGAGGAACCTCAGGAACGGAGGTGGTGCCCCCATCCCGACGCTGCCCAGAACCCACCTGGCGTCGTGGCCGGGCTCCTCCAGCTGCCGCCGCAGCTGCGCCACCACGGAAAAAACCATCAAAAGCAGGAATTCATCAACAGGGATGGAACCATCAAAAATGGGAGGGAACCATCAAAAACGGGAACCGTCAAGAACAAGAGGAAACCCTCAAAAATGGGAGGAAACCGTAAAAAATGGGGAGAAACCACCAAAAATTGAAAGAAACCATTAAGGATGGGAAGGAACCATCAAAAACAGGAAGCATCAAAAAAACGGGATGGAACCGTCAAGGAAGGAACCATCTGAAGTGACAAAAATGGGAGGAAACCATAAATGGGAAGGAACCATCAAAAATGGGAAAAAACCATCAAAACCAAGGAGGAACCCTCAAAACCAGAAAGGAACCATCAAAAACGGGATGGAACCGTCAAGGAAGGAACCATCTAAAGTGGCAAGAAACCATCAAAAATGGGAGGAAACCATAAATGGGAAGGAACCATCAAAACTGGGAAGAAACCATGAAAAACAAGAAGGAAACCATCCAAACCAAGAAGGTACCACCAAAAATGGGAAGGGAACATCAAACATGGGAATAAACCATCAAACACAAGAAGAAACCATCGCAACCAAGCAGGAACCACCAAAAGCGACGGAGGAACCTCAGGAACGGAGGTGGTGCCCCCATCCCGACGCTGCCCAGAACCCACCTGGCGTCGTGGCCGGGCTCCTCCAGCTGCCGCCGCAGCTGCGCCACCACGGAAAAAACCATCAAAAGCAGGAATTCATCAACAGGGATGGAACCATCAAAAATGGGAGGAAACCATAAGAAATGGGAAGAAACCACCAAAAATTGAAAGAAACCATTAAGGATGTGAAGGAACCATCAAAAACAGGAACCATCAAAAAAACGGGATGGAACCGTCAAGGAAGGAACCATCTAAAGTGACAAAAATGGGAGGAAACCATAAATGGGAAGGAACCATCAAAAATGGGTGGAAACCATCAAAATCAAGAAGGAACCCTCAAAAACAGCAAGGAACCATCAAAAACGGGATGGAACCGTCAAGGAAGGAACCATCCAAAGTGGCAAGAAACCATCAAAAATGGGAGGAAACCATAAATGGGAAGGAACCATCAAAACTGGGAAGAAACCATGAAAAACAAGAAGGAAACCATCCAAACCAACAAGGTACCACCAAAAACGGGAAGGGAACATCAAACATGGGAATAAACCATCAAACACAAGAAGAAACCATCACAACCAAGCAGGAACCACCAAAAGCGACGTAGGAACCTCAGGAACGGAGGTGGTGCCCCCATCCCGACGCTGCCCAGAACCCACCTGGCGTCGTGGCCGGGCTCCTCCAGCTGCCGCCGCAGCTGCGCCACCACGGCCAGGATGACGGCCTGGACGCAGAGCTTGCAGGGATGGTCCCGCAGCAGCTCCCGGCGCCCCACCAGCCGCTGGAAGTTGAGCACCGGGAACGGCCACGCGGCCACCAGGTCCCGCAGCACCAGGGGCCGCCCGTCCAGGAACGCCGCCTGGAAGAGGATGGGGTAGAGGTGGGCGGGCATGGCGGGCAGCAGCACGGGCAGCGGGTGCTGCGCCACCATGCGGCGGGCGCAGAGGAAGAGCAGCGAGTCCGAGTAGCCCGGCGGGAGCTGGCGCTTGGGGACGCACGGCGGGATCTGGGTGGAGCGGCTGCGCGACGGAGCCATGGCGGCGCTTCCGGGTGGGAGAAGGTTCCGGAATGCCGGGGGGTTGTCCCGACGGCGGAAGCTGTGGGAGAAATGAGGTGGTGAGGGGAACATTCCGGAATTCCGGGGTTTCCCGCCACCAGAAGCTGTGGGAGAATGTTCCGGAATTCCGGGGGTTGTCCCCAGTGGAAGCTATTGGAGAATTGGGGTGGGGGCAGAACGTTCCAGAATACCAGGGAATTGCCGCCGACGGAAGCTGTGGGAGAAATGGGGCAGTGAGGAGAAATGGGGCAGTGAGGAGAACGTTCTGGAATTCCGGGGTTTCCCGCCACCAGAAGCTGTGGGAGAAATGGGGTGGGTGAGGAGGACGTTCCGGAATTCCGGGGAATTGCCGCCAATGGAAGCTGTGGGAGAAACGAGGTGGTGAGGAGAAGGTTCCGGAATTCTGGGGGTTGTCCCCACTGGAAGATGTGGGAGAATGTTCCGGAATTCTGGGGGTTGTCCCGACGGCGGAAGCTGTGGGAGAAATGAGGCGGTGAGGAGAAGGTTCTGGAATTCCGGGGGTTGTCCCCACTGGAAGATGTGGGAGAAGGTTCCGGAATTCCGGGTGTTGTCCCCACTGGAAGATGTGGGAGAAATGGGGTGGTGAGGAGAAGGTTTCGGAATTCCGGGGGTTTCTCCTGCTGCTGGAAGATGTGGGAGAACGTTCTGGAATTTTGGGGAATTCCCGTTGTCGGAAGCTGTGGGAGAAATGGGGTGGTGGGAGAATGTTCCGGAATTCCGGGGTTGTCTCCACCCGTGGAAGCTGTGGGAGAGATGAGGTGAGGAGGAGAAGGTTCCGGAATTCCGGGGGTTGTTCTGGAAGATGTGGGAGAAATGGGGTGAGGAGAAGGTTCCGGAATTCCGGGGGTTGTCCCCACTGGAAGATATGGTAGAATGTTCCGGAATTCCGGGGGTTGTTCTGGAAGCTGTGGGAGAAATGGGGTGGAGGGAGAACGTTCTGGAATTCCGGGGTTGTCTCCACCAGTGGAAGGTGTTGGGGAAATGAGGTGGTGAGGAGAACGTTCCAGAATTCCGAGGGTTGGCCCCACTGGAAGCTGTGGGAGAAATGCGGTGGTGAGGAGAAGGTTCTGGAATTCCGGGGGTTGTCCCCACTGGAAGCTATTGGAGAATTGGGGTGGGGGCAGAACGTTCCGGAATTCCAGGGAATTGCCGCCGACGGAAGCTGTGGGAGAAATGAGGTGGTGAGGAGAATGTTCTGGAATTCCAGGGTTTCCCGCCATCGGAAGCTGTGGGAGAAATGAGGCGGGGGGAGAACGTTCTGGAATTCCGGGGGTTGTCCCCACTGGAAAATGTGGGAGAATGTTCTGGAATTCCGGGGTTGTCCCACCATCGGATGCTGTGGGAGAAATGGGGTGGAGGGAGAACATTCCGGAATTCCGGGGAATTCCTGCTGCTGGAAGCTGTGGGAGAAATGGGGTGGTGAGGAGAATGTTCTGGAATTCCAGGGAATTGCCGCCAACGGAAGCTGTGGGAGAAATGAGGCGGTGAGGAGAAGGTTCCGGAATTCCGGGGGTTGTCCCCACTGGAAAATGTGGGAGAACATTCTGGAATTCCGGGGTTTCCTGCCATTGGAAGCTGTGGGAGAAATGGGGTGGTGAGGAGAACGTTCTGGAATTCCGGGGGTTGTCCCCGCTAATGGAAGCTGTGGGAGAACGTTCCGGAATTCCGGGGGTTTCTCCTGCTGCCGGAAGGTGTGGGAGAAATGGGGTGGGGGCAGAACGTTCTGGAATTCTGGAATTCCGGGGGTTGTCCCCACTGGAAAATGTGGGAGAACATTCTGGAATTCCAGGGTTGTCCCGCCATTGGAAGCTGTGGGAGAAATGAGGTGGTGAGGAGAAGGTTCCGGAATTCCGGGAGTTGTCCCCACTGGAAGATGTGGGAGAACGTTCCGGAATTCCGGGGATTGTTCTGGAAGCTGTGGGGGAAATGGGGTGGTGGGAGAACGTTCCGGAATTCCGGGGAATTCCTGCTGCTGGAAGCTGTGGGAGAAATGGGGCGGTGAGGAGAACGTTCTGGAATTCCGGGGGTTGTCCCGCTGCCGGAAGTTGTGGGAGAACGTTCCGGAATTCCGGGGAGTTGCTGCCGTCGGAAGCTGTGGGTGGGAAATGGGGGTGGGGGGGAGGGTGAGTGAGGGGAGGGGTCCTAAAAATGGGGGGTGCAGTGTGACCCCAGGGATCCCCCAAACCGGCCCGGGGACCCCAAACCAGCCCAGGGACCCCAAACCAATCCAGGGATCCCCCAAACCAGTCCAGGGCAACCCTAAACCAGTCCAGGGACCCCAAACCAGTCCAGGGATCCCCAAACCAGTCCAGGGACCCCAAACCAGTCCAGGGATCCCCAAACCAGTCCAGGGACCCCAAACCAGTTCAGGGATCCCCCAAACCAGTTCAGGGATCCCCCAAACCAGTTCAGGGATCCCCCACACCAGTCCAGGGATCCCCTAAACCAGTCCAGGGATCCCCCAAACCTGTCTGGGGACCCCAAAATTGGCTCAGGGATCCCAAACCAGTCCAGAAACGAAACCCCAAACCAGTCCAGGGACCCCAAAACCAGTCCAGGGACCCCAAAACCAGTTCAGGGACCCCCAAAACCCATCCGGGGACACCAAACCCAGTGCAGGGATCCCCCAAAACCAGTCCAGGGACCCCAAAATCGGTTTGGGGAACCCTAAACCAGTTCAGGGATCCCCCAAAACTGCCCGGGGACCCCAAAACTGGTTTGGGGAACCCTAAACCAATCCAGGGATCTCCCAAACCCGTCCAGGGACCCCACAAACCCAGCCCAGTGACCCCAAAACCATTCCAGGGATCCTCCAAACCTGTCTGGGGACCCCAAAATCGGTCCAGGGATCCCAAAACCAGTTTGGGGAACCCTAAACCAGTCCAGAAACCCCTAAACCAATCCAGGGACCTTAAAATCAGTTTGGGGACCCCAAAATTAGCCCAGAGACCCCTAAACCTGTCCAGGGACCCCAAACCCGTCCAGGGATCCCCAATTCCAGCCCAGGGACCCCCAAACCAGTTCAGGGACCCCTAAACCAGTGCAGACACACCCCAAAACCAGTTCAAGGACCCCAAACCCATCCAGAAACCCCAAAACCAGGCCAGGGACCCCAAACCCAGTCTGGAGACCCCAACACCAGTTTGGGGACCCCAAAACCAGTCCAGGGACCCCTAAACCAGTTCAGGGATCCTAAAACCAGTCCAGAAACGCCTCATCTCGTCCAACGACCCTAAACCAGTGCAGAGATGCCCCAAACCTGCCCGGGGACCCCAAAACCAGTCCAGGGACCCCACAAACCACTCCAGGGACCCCAAAACCAGTCCAGGGACCCCCAAAACCTGTCTGGGGACCCCAAACCAGTCCAGGGATCCCCTAAACCAGCCCAGTGACCCCAAAACCATTCCAGGGATCCCCCAAACCTGTCTGGGGACCCCAAAATCGGTCCAGGGATCCCAAAACCAGTTTGGGGAACCCTAGACCAGTCCAGAGACCCCAAAACCGGTCCAGGGACCCCAAACCAGTCCAGAAACCCCTAAACCAGTTTGGGGACCCCAAAACCAGTCCAGGGATCCCCCAAACCTGTCTGGGGACCCCAAAATCGGCCCAGGGATCCCAAACCAGTCCAGAAACTAAACCCCAAACCAGTTCAGGGACCCCAAACCAGTCCAAAGACCCCAAAACCAGTTCAGGGACCCCCAAAACCCATCCGGGGACACCAAACCCAGTGCAGGGATCCCCCAAAACCAGTCCAGGGACCCCAAAATCGGTTTGGGGAACCCTAAACCAGTTCAGGATCCCCCAAAACTGCCCGGGGACCCCCAAAACTGGTTTGGGGAACCCTAAACCAATCCAGGGATCTCCCAAACCAGTTCAGGGACCCCAAACCAGTCCAGGGACCTTAAAATCACTTTGGGGACCCCAAAACGAGCCCAGGGACCCCTAAACCTGTCCAGGGACCCCAAACCCGTCCAGGGATCCCCAAAACCAGTCCAGGGGACCCCAAAATCGATTCAGGGACCCCAAACCAGTCCAGGGACCCCAAACCAGTCCAGAGATGCCCTAAACCAATCCAGGGACCCCAAACTGGTTTGGGGACCCCTAAACCACTTGAGGGACCCCAAAACCAGCCCAGAGACCCCAAAACCAGTCCAGGGACCCCAAAACCAGTCCAGGGACCCCTAAACCCATCCGGGGACACCAAACCCAGTCCAGGGATCCCAAAACTGGTTTGGGGAACCCGAAACCTGCCCAGGGACCCCAAAACCGGTCCAGGGACACCCAAACTGGTCCCGGGACCCCCAAACCAGTCCAGGGATTCCCAAAACCAATTTGGGGACCCCAAAACCAGTCCAGGGACCCCAAACCAATCCAGGGACCTCTAAACCTGTCCAGGGACCCCAAAACCAATCCAGGGACCCCCAAACCAATCCAGGAACCCCAAAACCAGTCCGGGATCGCCTAAACCACTGCAGGGACCCCCAAACAACTTGACGGACCCCAAAACCAGTCCAGGAACCCCCAAACCAATCCAGGGACCCCAAAACCAATCCAGGAACCCCAAGACCAGTCCAGGATCGCCTAAACCACTGCAGGGACCCCCAAACCACTGCAGGGACCCCCAAACCACTCGACGGACCCCAAAACCACTCGACGGACCCCAAAACAAGTTTGGGGACCCCCAAACCACTCCAGAGACCCTCCAAGCCAGTCCAGGGATCCCCCAAACCCCTCCAGGACCCCCCCAAATGAACCCCGGGACCCCCAAACCCAGCCCAGAGACCCCAAACCCCGCCCCCCCCCCCCACAACCCACCCCAGCCATCCCCTAAATCCACCCCGAGGAACCCCCAAACCCACCCCGCCCCTCCCTTGGGGACCCCCCCCCCCAAAAAATCCCCTCAGGGACCCCTCCCGGCATCCCCAATGCAGCCCGTCCCACCCACAGGCTCCTTCCCATCCTCCCCCAGCCAGCCCGGGACCCCTCCCCAACCGCCCTGAGCCCCCCCAGGGGGCGCCCCCAGACCCCCCAAACCCCCTGAGGGTCCCCCCGGTGTGCGGAGCCCCCCCCGGGACCCCCCGGACCCCCAAAGCCGCCCCGGCGCCCCCCCCCAACATGGCGTCCCCCACTCACCGCCTGCCCGCGGCCCCCGCCCGCCCCGGCCGCGACGGGAGCTCCGCCTGCGGGGCTGCGCGCTGCGCCCGCCAATCAGCGAGCGGGAGCCACCCTAAGGGCGGAACATCAGAATTTTATTGGCTATTCTAGCTGTCTGTCAAAATTCACCGTAGCGTCTCATTGGTTGGTGGTGCGTAGGCGGGCGAATCGGGGTGCTCTGATGCTTATTGGTTTGCGTTGCTGTCAATCACTAGTCTCTGCTTTCCTATTGGCTAGCGCGCTGTTGGAGCGGGAGGTTCGCTCTGAGGTGGCGGCTCCGCGTTCCCTCCCGAGCTCCGCTCGACCCCCGGTCCCGATCCCGGTTCCAGTCAGCGAGCGGGATCCACCCTAAGGGCGGAACATCGCAATTTTATTGGCCATTCTAGCTGTCTGTTAAACTTCATCGTAGTAGGGTCTCAGTGGTTGGAGGTGTGTGGGCGGGCGCTTCGCGATACTCTGGTGTTTATTGGCTTGCGTTGCTGTCAATCACTAGTCTCTGCTTTCCTATTGGCTAGCGCGCGGTTGGAGCGGGAGGTTCGCTCTGAGGCGGCGGCTCCGGGTTCCCTCCCGAGCTCCGGTCGATCCCCGGTCCCGATCCCGGTCCCGATCCCGGTTCCAATCAACTGAGCGGGATCCACCCTAAGGGCGGAACATCACAATTTTATTGGCTATTCTAGCTGTCTGTCAAAATTCACCGTGGCGTCTCATTGGTTGGTGGTGCGTAGGCGGGCGAATCGGGGTGCTCTGATGTTTATTGGTTCGCGTTGCTGTCAATCACTAGTGTCTGCTTTCCTATTGGCTGGCGCGCTGTTGGAGCGGGAGGTTCACTCTGAGGCGGCGGCTCCGCGTTCCCTCCCGAGCTCCGCTCGATCCCCGGTCCCAGTCAGCGAGCGGGATCCACCCTAAGGGCGGAACATCACAATTTTATTGGCTATCCTAGCTGTCTGTTAAACTTCATCGTAGTAGGTCTCATTGGTTGGTGGTGTGTGAGCGGGCGCTTCGCGGTAATCTGGTGTTTATTGGCTTGCTTTGCTGTCAATCATGAATCTCTGCATTCCTATTGGCTATCTCGAGGTCGGAGAGGGAGGTTCGCTCTGAGGCGGCGGCTCCGGGGTCCCTCCCGAGCTCCGCTCGATCCCCGGTCCCGACCCCAGTCCCGATCCCGGTTCCAATCAGCAAGCGGGATCCACACTAAGGGCGGAACATCACAATTTTATTGGTTATTCTAGCTGTCTGTCAAAGTTTATCGTGTCGTCTAATTGGTTGGTGGTGTGTGGGCGGGCGAATCGGGGTGCTCTGATGCTTATTGGTTTGCGTTGCTGTCAATCATGAGTCTCTGCATTCCTATTGGCTATCTCGAGGTCGGAGCGGGAGGTTCACTCTGAGGCGGCGGCTCCGGGTTCCCTCCCGAGCTCCGCTCGATCCCCGGTGCCGACCCCAGTCCCGATCCCGGTTCCAATCAACGAGCGGGATCCACCCTAAGGGCGGAACATCACAATTTTATTGGCTGTTCTAGCTGTCTGTCAAAATTCACCGTGGCGTCTCATTGGTTGGTGGTGTGTAGGCGGGCGAATCGGGTACTCTGATGTTTATTGGTTTGCGTTGCTGTCAATCACTAGTCTCTGCCTTCCTATTGGCTAGCGCGCTGTTGGAGCGGGAGGTTCACTCTGAGGCGGCGGCTCCGGGGTCCCTCCCGAGCTCCGCTCGATTCCCGGTCCCGATCCCGGTTCCAGTCAGCGAGCGGGATCCACCCTAAGGGCGGAACATCGCAATTTTATTGGCTATTCTAGCTGTCTGTTAAACTTCATCGTAGTAGAGTTTCATTGGTTCGTGGTGTGTGGGCGGGCGTACTCTGGTGTTTAAGGGCGGAACATCACAATTTTATTGGTTATTCTAGCTGTCTGTCAAAGTTTATCATGCCGTCTAATTGGTTGGTGGTGTGTGGGCGGGCGAATCGGGGTGCTCTGATGTTTATTGGTTTGCGTTGCTGTCAATCACTAGTCTCTGCTTTCCTATTGGCTAACGCGCGGTCGGAGCGGGAGGTTCGCTCTGAGGCGGCCTCGCGTTCCCCCCCCGAGCTCCCCGGTCCCGATCCCGGTCCCGGTCCCGATCCCGGTTCCAATCCCGATCCCGCGGCCACCGGGAGCTGAGGGCGCTGCCGAAGCGCTGGAACCGGAATCCCTGCGGGAACAGCGGCGCAAACCCAGCCCGGTCCTGCTGAGGGCCCGCGCGGGAAATCGTGAGGGGAAAATTCCTGAGGGGAACCCCGGAATTGCTGTGGGGGCAGGGCTGGCTTAGGGGTCCTTGGGGTGGTTTTGGGGTTCTCTGTGATGATTTTGGGGGTCCCGGGGAAGTTTCTGGGCTGGTTTTGGGGCGCTGGGCAGGGGGAAGTTTCTTGGGGTGATTTTGGGGCGCTCTGCGATGGTTTTGGGGTTCCCAGGGAATTTTCTGGGGTGGTTTTGGGGCGCTGAGCAAGGAGAGGCTGCCTGGCTGGTTTGGGGGTCCCTGAGGTGGGTTTTGGGGGTCCCTGGAGTGATTTTGGGGGTCCCGGGGAAATTTTTGGGATCATTTTGGGGCGCTGGGCAGGGCGAGGCTCCCTGGCTGGTTTGGGGGTCCCTGTGGGGTTTGGGGGGTCCCTGTGGGGTTTTGGGGTCCTGGGCTGGTTTGGGGTCCCTGGGCTCATTTTGGGGTTCCCAGGGAATTTTCTGGGGTGGTTTTGGGGCGCTGGGCAGGCGAGACTCCCTGGCTGGTTTGGGGTCCCTGAGGTGGTTTTGGGGTCCCTGGGCTGGTTTGGGGGACCCTGGGTTGGTTTTGGGGCGCTCTGCGATGATTTTGGGATCCCGGGGAAGTTTCTGGGCTGGTTTTGGGGCGCTGGGCAGGGGGAAGTTCCTTGGGTGATTTTGGGGCGCTCTGCGATGGTTTTGGGTTCCCAGGGAATTTTCTGGGCTGGTTTTGGGGCGCTGAGCAAGGAGAGGCTGCCTGGGCTGGTTTGGGGTCCCTGAAGTGGTTTTGGGGGTCCCTGGAGTGGTTTTGGGGGTCCCGGGGAAATTTTTGGGATCATTTTGGGGCGCTGGGCAGGGGGAGGCTCCCTGGGCTTGGTTTGGGGTCCCTGGGCTGATTTTGGGGTTCCCAGGGAATTTTCTGGGCTGGTTTTGGGGTGCTGGCAGGGCGAGACTCCCTGGGCTGGTTTGGGGGTCCCTCAGGTGCTTTTGGGGTCCCTGGGCTGGTTTGGGGGACCCTGGGTTGGTTTTGGGGCGCTTTGTGATGGTTTTGGGGGTCCCGGGGAATTTTCTGGGGTGGTTTTGGGGCGCTGGGCAGGGCGAGACTCCCTGGGCTGGTTTGGGGGTCCCTGTGGGGTTTTGGGGTCCTGGGCTGGTTTGGGGGACCCTGGGTTGGTTTTGGGGCGCTTTGTGATGATTTTGGGGGTCCCGGGGAATTTTCTGGGTGGTTTTGGGGCGCTGGGCAGGGGGAAGTTCCTTGGGGTGATTTTGGGGCGCTCTGCGATGGTTATTTGGGGATCCCAGGGAATTTTGGGGTGCTGGTGAAGGGAGAGCTCCCTGGGCTGGTTTGGGGGTCCCTGCGGGGTTTTGGGGTTCTCTGTGATGATTTGGGGATCCCGAGAAGTTTCTGGGCTGGTTTTGGGGCGCTGGGCAGGGGGAGGGTCCTTGGGGTGGTTTTGGGGCGCTCTGCGATGATTTTGGGGATCCCGGGGAATTTTGGGGTGCTGGTGAAGGGAGAGGCTCCCTGGGCTGGTTTTGAGGTTCCTGTGGAGTTTTGGGGTTCTCTGTGGTGATTTTGGGGATCCCGAGAAAGTTTCTGGGCTGGTTTTGGGGCGCTGGGCAGGGGGAGGGTCCTTGGGGTGATTTTGGGGCGCTCTGCGATGGTTTTGGGGATCCCAGGGAATTTTGGGGTGCTGGTGAAGGGAGAGACTCCCTGGGCTGGTTTGGGGGTCCCTGTGGGGTTTTGGGGTCCCTGGGCTGGTTTGGGGGACCCTGGGTTGGTTTTTGGGGCGCTTTGTGATGATTTTGGGGGTCCGGGGAATTTTCTGGGGTGGTTTTGGGGCGCTGGGCAGGGGGAGACTCCCTGGGCTGGTTTGGGGTCCCTGAGGTGGTTTTGGGGTCCCTGGGCTGGGTTAGGGGTCCTTGGGGTGGTTTTGGGGTTCTCTGTGATGATTTTGGGGGTCCCGGGGAAGTTTCTGGGCTGGTTTTGGGGCGCTGAGCAAGGAGAGGCTGCCTGGGCTGGTTTGGGGGTCCCTGAGGTGGTTTTGGGGTCCCTGGAGTGGTTTTGGGGGTCCCGGGGAAATTTTTGGGATCATTTTGGGGCGCTGGGCAGGGGGAGGCTCCCTGGGCTGGTTTGGGGGTCCCTGGGCTCATTTTGGGGTTCCCAGGGAATTTTCTGGGGTGGTTTTGGGGCGCTGGGCAGGGCGAGACTCCCTGGGCTGGTTTGGGGGTCCTGAGGTGGTTTTGGGGTCCCTGGGCTGGGTTAGGGGTCCTTGGGGTGGTTTTGGGCGCTCTGCGATGATTTTGGGGATCCCGGGGAATTTTGGGGTGCTGGTGAAGGGAGAGACTCCCTGGGCTGGTTTGGGGGTCCCTGCGGAGTTTTGGGGCGCTCTGCGATGATTTTGGGGGTCCCGGGAAGTTTCTGGGGTGGTTTTGGGGCGCTGGGCAGGGGGAAGTTCCTTGGGCTGGTTTTGGGGCGCTCTGCGATGGTTTTGGGGTTCCCAGGGAATTTTCTGGGGTGGTTTTGGGGCGCTGAGCAAGGAGAGGCTCCTGGGCTGGTTTGGGGGTCCTGAAGTGGTTTTGGGGGTCCCTGGGGTGGTTTTGGGGGTCCCGGGGAAATTTTTGGGAATCATTTGGGGCGCTGGGCAGGGGGAGGCTCCCTGGGCTGGTTTGGGGGTCCCTGGGCTCATTTTGGGGTTCCCAGGGAATTTTCTGGGGTGGTTTTGGGGCGCTGGGCAGGGCGAGACTCCCTGGGCTGGTCTGGGGGTCCCTGTGGGGTTTTGGGGTCCCTGGGCTGGTCTGGGGGTCCCTGTGGGGTTAGGGGTCCTTGGGGTGGTTTTGGGGGCTCTGCGATGATTTTGGGGATCCCGGGGAATTTTGGGGTGCTGGTGAAGGGAGAGACTCCCTGGGCTGGTTTGGGGGTCCCTGTGGGGTTTTGGGGTTCTCTGTGATGATTTTGGGGGTCCCGAGAAAGTTTCTGGGCTGGTTTTGGGGCGCTGGGCAGGGGAAGTTCCTTGGGCTGGTTTTGGGGCGCTCTGCGATGATTTTGGGGATCCCGAGAAAGTTTCTGAGGTGGTTTTGGGGCGCTGGCAGGGGGAGACTCCCTGGGCTGGTTGGGGGTTCTTGAGGTGGTTTTGGGGTCCCTGGAGTGATTTTGGGGGTCCCGGGAAATTTTTGGGATCATTTTGGGGCGCTGGCAGGGGGAGGCTCCCTGGGCTGGTTTGGGGTCCCTGAGGTGGTTTGGGGGTCCCTGGGGTGGTTTTGGGGGTCCCGGGGAAATTTTTGGGATCATTTTGGGCGCTGAGCAAGGAGAGACTCCCTGGGCTGGTTTGGGGTCCCTGGGCTCATTTTGGGGTTCCCAGGGAATTTTCTGGGGTGGTTTTGGGGCGCTGAGCAGGGCGAGACTCCCTGGGCTGGTTTGGGGGTCCCCGCGGGGTTTTGGGGCGCTTTGGGATGATTTTGGGGTTCCCAGGGAATTTTTTGGGGTGGTTTGGGGTTCCCTGTGGCGTTTCTGGGGTGTCCCTGCAATAGGAGTCGCCTGTTAGGGCTTTCCCCTATAAAATCCCCTATAAATCCCCCGCTCCGATCCAGCTCACAAAAACACCCGCGGCTTCTTTGTCGCGATGTCCCCGCCCTGTCGCGACAGCGGCGACCGGAAGTGCGCCATGGGGGACCGGAATGCGGGGAGCACCTTTGAGGTTGGTGCGGCAATAAAAACGTTCCGGGTGGAACCAACAGCAGGGGGAGGACATTTTGGGGACAAACAAAATCCCAAATTCCCAAATCTCATCCCGAATTCCCAAATCTCATCCCAGATTCCCAAATTCCATCCCGAATTCCCAAATCTCATCCCAAATTCCCAAATTCCCGCCCTTTCCCCGCTCCAAAAGTCAGCCGGAACCAGCAGCGCTTTCCATACGGAGCTTTATTCACACGCGAGGGAGGGCCGCAGCCCCCCCCCCAAATACAGAATTCGGCGCCCCCTTTTTGGGGGGACCCCAAAAAATCCAAACCTCCCCCCCCCTCCCCCTTTGTGTGGGGTGAGGGGAGGAAAATTCCCGAAGGAATTCCGAGGAATTCCCGGGATCGGGGAATCCTGGGAAAACCCCGGGGGGAGGGAGCAGGGCCGGGTCTGTCCCTTTAAATTCGGATTTTTTAATATTTTTTTTAATCCATTAATTTTTATGTCGTTTAATTTAATTAATTAATAATAATAAATAAAAACCTCGAGGCTTTAAAAAAAAAAAAAATAAACCCCCCAAAAAAACCCCACCGGGAAAAAAACGATTTAAAAACTAATGAGCGAGCCCTAGGAATTAATTAAGAATTAATTAAAACTTAATTAAGCCGAGGAGGAAAATTGGGGGTCCCCTGGCAGTGAGCAGAGCTGGGAGTAGCGCTGGTTGGCCCCACCACCCCCAGTTTGGGGACCCCCCCATTACCCCAATTTGGGGACCCCCACCCTAATTGGGGACCCCCACCCTAATTTGGGACCCCCACCCTAATTTGGGGGACCCCCACCCTAATTTGGCACCCCCATTTTGGGACCGTCCCATTTTGGGGACCCCTTGATGGGATCCCCTATTTTGGGGACCTTCTTCATCTTGGACTCTCCCATTTTGGGGACCCCCCCCTCCATTTTGGGCACTGTCCCCACCTTGGTGACCTTCTCCATTTTGGGGACCCCCATTTTGGGGGCCTTCTCCATTTTGGGGACCCCCAGTTTTGGGGACTGTCCCCACCTTGGTGACCTTCTCCATTTTGGGGACCTTCTCCACCTTGGGGACCCCCATTTTGGGGACCCCCCCCTCCATTTTGGGCATTGTCCCCACCTTGGTGACCTTCTCCATTTTGGGGACCTTCTCCACCTTGGGGACCCCCATTTTGGGGACCATCCCCATTTTGGGGACCCCCCATTTTTGGGGACCATCCCTATTTTGGGGACCCCCTCCATTTTGGGGACCGTCCCCATTTTGGGGACCCCCTTGATGGGATCCCCTATTTTGGGACCTTCTTCATCTTGGACTCTCCCATTTTGGGGACCCCCCCTCCATTTTGGGCACTGTCCCCACCTTGGTGACCTTCTCCATTTTGGGGACCCCCCCAGTTTGGGGACCCCCCCATCAGTTTGGGGACGTCACCCATGGGACCCCATTTGGGGACCATCCCCATTTTGGGGACCTTCTCCACCTTGGGGACCCCATTTTGGGGGACCTTCTCCATTTTGGGGACCCCCAGGTTTTGGGGACTGTCCCCACCTTGGTGACCTTCTCCATTTTTGGGGACCTTCTCCACCTTGGGGACCCCCATTTTGGGGACCATCCTAATTTGGGGGACCCCTCCATTTTGGGGACCGTCCCCATTTTGGGCACCCCCTTGATGGGATCCCCTATTTTGGGGACCTTCTTCATCTTGGACTCTCCCATTTTGGGGACCCCCCCTCCATTTTGGGCACTGTCCCCACCTTGGTGACCTTCTCCATTTTGGGGACCCCCCCAGTTGGGGACATCACCCATGGGACCCCCATTTGGGGACCATCCTCATGTTGGGGACCCCCTTTATGGGATCCCCTATTTTGGGGACCTTCTCCATTTTGGGGACCCCCTCAATTTTGGGACTGTCCCCACCTTGGTGACCTTCTCCCTTTTGGGGACCTTCTCCACCTTGGGGACCCCCATTTTGGGGACCATCCCCATTTTGGGGACCTTCTCCATTTTGGGGACCATCCCCATTTTGGGGACCCCATTTTGGGACCTCTCCATTTTGAGGACCTTCTCCATTTTGGGGACCATCCCCACCTTGGTGACACCCCCATTTTGGGGACCTTCAATGGGATCCCCCATTTTGGGGACCATCTCCATTTTGGGGACCCCCTTCATGGACCCCCCCCTTTTGGGGACTGTCTCCACCTTGGAGATCCCCCCACTTTGGGGACATCACCCATGGGACCCCAATTTTGGGGACCTTCTCCATTTTGGGGACGTTCTTCATTTTGGGGACCCCCATTTTGGTGACCTTCTCCATTTTGGGGACCTTCTCCACTTTGGGGACCTCCATTTTTGGGGACCATCCCCATGTTTGGGGACCCCCTTCATGGGACCCTTCATTTTGGGACCTTCTCCATTTTGGGGACCTTCTCCACCTTGGGGACCCCCTTCATGGGACCCTTCATTTTGGGGACCTTCTCCATTTTGGGGACCTTCTCCATTTTGGGACCTTCTCCACCTTGGGGATCCCATTTTGGGGACATCCCTAATTTGGGGACCCCCATTTTGGGGACCATCCCCATTTTGGGGACCCCCATTTTGGGGACCATCCCCATTTTGGGGACCCCCTTCATGGGACCCTTCATTTTGGGGACCTTCTCCATTTTGGGGACCTTCTCCACCTTGGTGACCCCCATTTTAGGGACCCCCCCATTTTAGGGGACCATCCCCACCTTGGTGACCTTCTCCACCTTGGGACCTCAATTTTGGGGACCATCTCCATTTTGGGGACCCCCTTCATGGGACCCTCCATTTTGGGGACTGTCCCCACCTTGGTGACCTTCACCATTTGGTGGATCTTCTCCACCTTGGGGACCTCCATTTTGGGGACCTCAGTCCCATGGGACCCCCTTCCCCCATTTGGGGACCATCCCCACCTTGGTGACTCCCCCATTTTGGGGACCTTCAATGGGACCCCCCCATTTTGGGGACCTTCTCCATTTTGGGACCTTCTCCACATTGGGGACCTCCATTTTGGGGACCATCCCCACCTTGGTGACCTTCTCCATTTTGGGGACCTTCTCCATTTGGTGATCTCCCAGGACTTGGTGGCCATTTTGGGACACCTCCATTTTGGGAAACTCCTCCATGGGACCCCCCCCATTGAGGTGACCCCATCCCCACCTTGGTGACACCCCCAGTTTGGGGACATCACCCATGGGACCCCCAAGTTTGGGGACCATCCCCACCTTGGGGACCTTCTCCATTTTGGGGAACTTCTCCATTTTGGGGACCATCCCCACCTTGGGGACCTTCTCCAAGTGCCCTCCTCCATTTTGGGGACCTTCTCCACCCTGGTGACCCCACCTTGAGGATCTCCACCCTGGTGACCCCCAATCTCCTCCAGGAGCCACCTTGGTGACCCCCCCCCATTTTTGGGGACCTTCTCCACTTTGGGGACCTCCCACCCATAGGAACCCACCCAGTTTGGGACCTTCTCCATTTTGGGGACCTTCTCCACTTTGGGGACCTCCCACCCATGGGACCCCACCCAGTTTGGGACCTTCTCCATTTTGGGGACCTTCTCCACTTTGGGGACCTCCCACCCATGGGACCCCACCCAGTTTGGGACCTTCTCCACTTTGGGCACCTCCCAGGACTTGGTGGCCATTTTGGGACACCTCCATTTTGGGAAACCCCTCCATGGGACCCCCCCCATTGAGGTGACCCCATCCCCACCTTGGTGACACCCCCAGTTTGGGGACATCACCCATGGGACCCCCAAGTTTGGGGACCATCCCCACCTTGGGGACCTTCTCCATTTTGGGGACCTTCTCCATTTTGGGGACCTTCTCCATTTTGGGGACCTTCTCCATGTGCCCTCCTCCATTTTGGGGACCTTCTCCATTTTGGGGACCTTCTCCACTTTGGGGACCTTCTCCACCCTGGTGACCCCACCTTGAGGATCTCCACCCTGGTGGCCCCCAATCTCCTCCAGGAGCCACCTTGGTGACCCCCCCCCCATTTTTGGGGACCTTCTCCACTTTGGGGACCTCCCACTCATGGGACCCCACCCCCCCAATTTGGGGACCTTCCATGGGACCCCACCCAATTTGGGGACCTTCTCCATTTGGTGATCTCCCAGGACTTGGTGGCCATTTTGGGACACCTCCATTTTGGGAAACCCCTCCATGGGACCCCCCCCCATTGAGGTGACCCCATCCCCACCTTGGTGACACCCCCAGTTTGGGGACATCACCCATGGGACCCCCAAGTTTGGGGACCATCCCCACCTTGGGGACCTTCTCCATTTTGGGGAACTTCTCCATTTTGAGGACCTTCTCCACCTTGGGGACCTTCTCCATGTGCCCTCCTCCATTTTGGGGACCTTCTCCACCCTGGTGACCCCACCTTGAGGATCTCCACCTTGGTGGCCCCCAATCTCCTCCAGGAGCCACCTTGGTGACCCCCCCCCATTTTTGGGGACCTTCTCCACTTTGGGGACCTCCCAGGACTTGGTGACCATTTTTGGACCAAGCTCCACCTTGGGGACCATCCCAGGATCTTGGGGACCCCCCCACTGTGGGGACTTCTCCATTTTGGGGGACCTGGTGGACATTGGGGACACCGAGGTGGCACCTGGAAGTGGTGGGAGCACCAAGGTGGGACCAGGAGAAGGTTTGGGGTCACCAAGGTGGGACCTGGAGAAGGTTTGGGGTCACCAAGGTGGGACCTGCAGGATCTAAAGAAGATTGAGGGACACCAAGGTGGGACCTGGAAGTGGTGGGGGCACCAAGGTGGGACCTGGAGAAGGTTTGGGGTCACCAAGGTGGGACCTGGTGGAGATTGGGGACACCAAGGTGGGACCTGGAAGTGGTAGGGCCACCAAGGTGGGACCTGGCGAAGATTTGAGGTCACCAAGGTGGGACCTGGAACTGGTGGGAGCACCAAGGTGGGTCCTGCTGGAGATAGAGAGTCACCAAGGTGGGGCCTGGTGGGACTTGGGGGACACCAAGGTGGGACCTGGTGGAGGTTTGGGGTCATCAAGGTGGGACCTGGAGGATCTGAAGAAGATTGAGGGACACCAAGGTGGGACCTGGAGAAGATTGAGGTCACCAAGGTGGGACCTGGAGAAGATCTGGGGTCACCAAGGTGGGACCTGGAGGAGATCTGGGGTCACCAAGGTGGGACCAGGAGAAGGTTTGGGGTCACCAAGGTGGGACCTGGAGGAGATTGGGGTCACCAAGGTGGGACCTGGTGGAGATTGGGGTCACCAAGGTGGGACCTGAAGAAGATCTGGGGTCACCAAGGTGGGACCAGGAAGATCTGAAGAAGATTGAGGGACACCAAGGTGGGACCTGGAACTGGTGGGAGCACCAAGGTGGGACCAGGAGAAGGTTTGGGGTCACCAAGGTGGGACCTGGAGAAGATTGAGGTCACCAAGGTGGGACCTGGAGGAGATCTGGGGTCACCAAGGTGGGACTTGGAGAAGGTTTGGGGTCACCAAGGTGGGACCTGGTGGACATGGAGGTCACCAAAGTGGGACCTGGAGAAGGTTTGGGGTCACCAAGGTGGGACCTGGAGGATCTGAAGAAGATTGAGGGACACCAAGGTGGGACCTGCTGGAAGTTGGAGGTCACCAAGGTGGGACCTGGTGGGACTTGGGGGACACCAAGGAGGGACCTGCTGGAGATCTGGGGTCACCAAGGTGGGACCTGGAGGTTCTGGAGAAGATTGAGGGACACCAAGGTGGGACCTGGAGGAGATCAGGAACACCAAGGTAGAACCTGCTGGAGATTTGGGGACACCAAAGGTGGGACCTGGAAGTGGTGGGGACACCAAGGTGGCACCTGCTGGAACCTGGAGGACCCCAAGGTGGGACCTGGTGGACATCGGGGACACCAAGGTGGGACCTGGAGGATCTGAAGAAGATTGAGGGACACCGAGGTGGGACCTGGAAGTGGTGAGATCACCAAGGTAGAACCTGCTGGAGATTTGGGGACACCAAAGGTGGGACCTGGAAGTGGTGGGAGCACCAAGGTGGGACCTGGTGGAGATCTGGGGTCACCAAGGTGGGACCTGGAGAAGGTTTGGGGTCACCAAGGTGGGACCAGGAGGATCTGAAGAAGATTGAGGGACACCAAGGTGGGACCTGCTGGAAGTTGGAGGTCACCAAGGTGGGACCTGGTGGGACTTGGGGGACACCAAGGTGGGACCTGGAGAAGGTTTGGGGTCACCAAGGTGGGACCTGGAGAAGATCTGGGGTCACCAAGGTGGGACTTGGAGAAGGTTTGGGGTCACCAAGGTGGGACCTGGTGGACATTGGGGTCACCAAGGTGGGACCTGGAAGATCTGAAGAAGATTGAAGGGCACCAAGGTGGGACCTGCTGGAGATCTGGGGTCATCAGGGTGGGACCTGGTGGAGATCTGGGGTCACCAAGGTGGGACCTGGAGAAGGTTTGAGATCACCAAGGTGGGACCTGGAGGATCTGAAGAAGATTGAGGGACACCAAGGTGGGACCTGCTGGAGGTTGGAGGTCACCAAGGTGGGACCTGGTGGGACTTGGGGGACACCAAGGTGGGACCTGGAGAAGGTTCGGGGTCACCAAGGTGGGACCTGGAAGTGGTGGGATCACCAAGGAGGTCCTGCTGGACATTGGGGGTCATCAGGGTGGGACCTGGAGAAGATTTGGGGTCACCAAGGTGGGACCAGGAAGATCTGAAGAAGATTGAGGGACACCAAGGTGGGACCTGGAGGAGATCAGGGACACCAAGGTGGGACCTGGTGGACATTGGGACACCGAGGTGGCACCTGGAAGCGGTGGGAGCATCAAGGTGGGACCTGGAGAAGGTCTGGGGTCACCAAGGTGGGACCTGGAGAGGTGGAACCTGGAAGTGGTGGGGACACCAAGAAGGTCCTGCTGGAAGCTGAGGGACACCAAGATGGGACTTGGAGATCTGGGGACACCAAGGTGGGACCTGGAGAAGGTTTGAGATCACCAAGGTGGGATCTGGAGGATCTGAAGAAGATTGAAGGACACCAAGGTGGGACCTGCTGGAGGTTGGAGGACACCAAGGTGGGACCTGGTGGGACTTGGGGGACACCAAGGTGGGACCTGGAGAAGGTTTGAGATCACCAAGGTGGGATCTGGAGGATCTGAAGAAGATTGAGGTCACCAAGGTGGGACCTGGTGGACATCGGGGTCACCAAGGTGGGACCTGGAGAAGGTTTGGGGTCACCAAGGTGGGACCTGGAAGTGGTGGGAGCACCAAGGTGGGACCTGGAGGAGATTGGGAGTCACCAAGGTGGGACTTGGAGATCTGGGGTCACCAAGGTGGGACCTGGAGAAGGTTTGGGGTCACCAAGGTGGGACCTGGAGGATCTGAAGAAGATTGAAGGACACCAAGGTGGGACCTGGTGGAGGTTGGAGGTCACCAAGGTGGGACCTGCTGGGACTTGGGGGACACCAAGATGGGACCTGGAGATCTGGGGCCACCAAGGTGGGACCTGGAGAAGATTTGGGGTCATCAGGGTGGGACCTGGAGGAGATCTGGGGACACCAAGGTGGGACCTGGAGAAGATTTGGGGTCATCAGGGTGGGACCTGGAAGTGGTGGGAGCACCAAGGAGGTCCTGCTGGACATTGGGGGTCATCAGGGTGGGACCTGGAGATCTGGGGTCACCAAGGTGGGACCAGGAGAAGGTTTGGGGTCACCAAGGTGGGACCTGCTGGAGATCTGGCGTCACCAAGGTGGGACCTGGAGGATCCGAAGAAGATTAAAGGAACACCAAGGTGGGACCTGCTGGAGGTTGGGGTCCATCAGGGTGGGTGTGGAGGACCTGGAGTAGATGGGAGGGCACCAAGGTGGGACCTGGAGGATCTGGAGAAGATTGAGGGACACCAAGGTGGGACCTGGAGAAGATCTGGGGACACCAAGGTGGGCTGGGCAGGACCAGGTGGAGATGGGTGCCCTGGTGGGTCCTGGAGGAGATGGTGGACACCAGGATGGACCCAGCAGGAGGTGGTGGACACCCAGGTAGGTTCAGGAGAAGATGGTGGACACCAGGATGGGCCCAGGAGGAGATGGTGGACACCCAGGTGGACCCAGGAGGAGATGATGGACACTCAGGTTCAGGAGGAGATGGTGGACACCAGGATGGACCCAGAAGAACCATGAGGAGATGATGAACCCCAAGATGGACCCAGGAGGAGATGGTGGACACCAGGATGGACACCAGGAACTGATGGTGGACACCAGGATGGGCCCAGGAGGAGATGGTGGACACCAGGATGGGTTCAGGAGCTGATGGTGGACACTCAGGTTCAGGAAGAGATGATGGACACCAGGATGGACCCAGGAGGAGATGGTGGACACCAGGATGGGTTCAGGAACTGAAGGTGGACACCAGGATGGGCACAGGAGAACCATGAGGAGATGATGGACACCAGGATGGGTCAAGGAGAAGCAGGAGGAGATGATGGACACCAAGATGGACACAGGAGGAGATGGTGGACACCAGGATGGGCCCAGGAGCTGAAGGTGGACACCAAGATAGGTTCAGGAGCTGAAGGTGGACACCAGGATGGGCCCAGCAGGAGATGGTGGACACTCAGGTTCAGGAGGAGATGGTGGACACCAGGATGGGCCCAGAAGAACCATGAGGAGATCATGAACCACAAAATGGCTCCAGGAGGAGATGGTGGACACCAGGATGGACACCAGGAACTGATGGTGGACACCAGGATGGGCCCAGGAGGAGATGGTGGACACCAAGATGCGCCCAGGAGGAGATGATGGACACTCAGGTTCAGGAGGAGATGGTGGACACCAGGATGGGTTCAGGAGCTGATGGTGGACACTCAGGTTCAGGAGGAGATGGTGGACACCAGGATGGGTTGAGGAGAAGCAGGAGGAGATGACGGACACCAGGATGGACCCAGGAGGAGATGGTGGACACCAGGATGGGCCCAGGAGGAGATGGTGGACACCAGGATGGGCCCAGGAGCTGATGGTGGACACCAGGATGGGTTCAGGAGATGGTGGACACCAAGATGGGCCCAGAAGAACCAGGAGGAGATGGTGGACAGCAGGATGGGCCCAGGAGGAGATGGTGGACACCTAGAAAGGTTCAGGAACTGATGGTGGACACCGGGATGGACCCAGAAGAACCAGGAGGAGATGGTGGACACCAGGATGGGTTCAGGAACTGAAGGTGGACACCAAGATGGACCCAGGAGGAGATGGTGGACACTCAGGTTCAGGAGGAGATGGTGGACACCAGGATGGGCCCAGAAGAACCAGGAGGAGATGGTGGACACCTAGACAGGTTTAGGAGCTGAAGGTGGACACCAGGATGGACCCAGCAGGAGATGGTGGACACCTAGAAAGGTTCAGGAGGAGATGGTGGACACCAGGATGGGTTCAGGAGGAGATGGTGGACACCAGGAGGAGATGGTGGACACCTAGAAAGGTTCAGGAACTGATGGTGGACACCAGGATGGGCCCAGGAGAACCAGGAGGAGATGGTGGACACCTAGAAAGGTTCAGGAGGAGATGGTGGACACCAGGATGGGCCCAGAAGAACCAGGAGCAGCAGATGGGAGGTCCTGGCACAGCTCCTGGTGGTGCCACCGTGGTGGGACGGGATGGACACGGGGACACCAGGGGACACCAGAGCTCCTCAGGGTGGACAATCGGCCACCCCAGGATGGACAATCGGCCACCAGAGCTCCTCAGGATGGACAATCGGCCACCACGGCTCTCCAGGATGGACAATCGGCCACCACGGCCACCCCAGGATGGACAATCGGCCACCACGGCTCTCCAGGATGGACAATCGGCCACCACGGCCACCCCAGGATGGACAATCGGCCACCAGAGCTCCTCAGGATGGACAATCGGCCACCACGGCTCCTCAGGATGGACAATCGGCCACCAGAGCTCCTCAGGGTGGACAATCGGCCACCACGGCCACCCCAGGATGGACAATCGGCCACCACGGCTCTCCAGGATGGACAATCGGCCACCACGGCTCCTCAGGATGGACAATCGGCCACCACGGCTCTCCAGGATGGACAATCGGCCACCACGGCCACCCCAGGATGGACAATCGGCCACCACGGCCACCCCAGGATGGACAATCGGCCACCACGGCTCCTCAGGATGGACAATCGGCCACCACGGCCACCCCAGGGCCACCACACCCGTGAGGACCTCCCAGGTCTCCTCCATGGTCACTGAGGTCCTCTGGTGTCCAGGTGACCTCCTGAAGCCCATGGAGATCCCTCAGGGCCAGGATGTTCCTCAGGAACCCCCGAGAAGAACCGGTGGTGGCACAGCCAGGTCAGGGTGGACCTCGAGGACTTCTCCTGCTCTGGGTGGGGGAGGATGGGGACAACCCCTGGCCAGGAGGTCCCGCTGGAGATGGAGCTCGGTGAGGGGAGCGTGGAGAAGCTCCTGGAGATCCTGGATCTTGGTGGAGATGGAGCTCAGCACGTGGTGAAGAACCTCATGGACCTCCAGGTTCTTGGTGGAGATGGATCTCACCACGTGGAGAAGAAGCTCATGGACCTCCAGGTTCTTGGTGGGCATGGAGCTCAGCACGTGGACCTCCAGGTTCTTCATGAAGATGGAGCTCAGCACGTGGTGAGGAACCTCATGGACCTCCTGTTCCTGGTGGAGATGGAGCTCAGCACGTGGTGAAGAACCTCATGGACCTCCAGGTTCCTGGTGGAGATGGAGCTCAGCACGTGGTGAAGAACCTCATGGACCTCCAGGTTCTTCATGCAGATGGATCTCACCACATGGTGGAGAACCTCATGGACCTCCAGGTTCTTGGTGGAATTGGAGCTCAGCACGTGGTGGAGAACCTCATGGACCTCCAGGTTCTTCATGAAGATGGAGCTCACCACGTGGTGAAGAACCTCATGGACCTCCAGGTTCTTGGTGGAGATGGGTGCCACCACGTGGTGAAGAACCTCCTGTTCCTGGTGGAGATGGATCTCACCACGTGGTGGAGAAGCTCATGGACCTCCAGGTTCTTGGTGGACATGGAGCTCACCACATGGTGAAGAACCTCATGGACCTCCTGGTTCTTGGTGGGCATGGAGCTCAGCACGTGGTGGAGAAGCTCATGGACCTCCAGGTTCTTCATGAAGATGGAGCTCAGCACGTGGTGGAGAAGCTCACGGAGATCCTGGTTCCTGGTGGAGATGGAGCTCACCACATGGTGAAGTTGGAGAAGCTCATGGACCTCCAGGTTCTTCATGAAGATGGAGCTCACCACGTGGTGAGGAACCTCACAGACCTCCAGGTTCCTGGTGGAGATGGATCCCACCACATGGTGAAGAAGCTCATGGACCTCCTGTTCTTGGTGGAATTGGAGCTCACCACGTGGTGGAGTTGGAGAATGTCATGGACCTCCAGGTTCTTCATGAAGATGGAGCTCAGCACCTGGTGGAGAACCTCATGGACCTCCAGGTTCTTCATGGAGATGGAGCTCAGCACCTGGTGGAGAAGCTCATGGACCTCCAGGTTCCTGGTGGAATTGGAGCTCACCACGTGCTAAGTTTGTAGAACCTCATGGACCTCCAGGTTCTTCATGCAGATGGATCTCACCACATGGTGGAGAACCTCATGGACCTTCAGGTTCTTGGTGGAGATGGAGCTCACCACGTGGTGAAGAACCTCACAGACCTCCTGTTCTTGGTGGAGATGGATCTCCCCACATGCTGAAGAACCTCATGGACCTCCAGGATGTTGGTGGAGATGGAGCTCACCATGTCATGGAGAACCTCACAGACCTCCTGTTCCTGGTGGAGATGGATCTCCCAACATGGTGAAGAACCTCCAGGATCTTGGTGGAGATGGAACCCACCATGTGGTGAAGAACCTCCTGGATCTTGGTGGAGATGGATCTCACCACATGGTGAAGAACCTCATGGACCTCCAGGTTCCTGGTGGAGATGGAGCTCACCACATGGAGAAGAACCTCATGGATCTCCACGTTCTTGGTGTAGATGGAGCTCAGCACATGGACCTCCAGGTTCTTGGTGGAGATGGATCCCACCACATGGTGAAGAACCTCATGAACCTCCAGGTTCTTGGTGGAGATGGAGCTCAGCACGTGGTGGAGAACCTCCTGTTCCTGGTGGAGATGGGTGCCACCACGTGGTGGAGAACCTCATGGACCTCCAGGTTCTTGGTGGAGATGGAGCTCAGCACCTGGACCTCCAGGTTCTTCATGGAGATGGAGCTCACCACGTGATGGAGAACCTCATGGAGCTCCTGGTTCTTCATGAAGATGGAGCTCAGCACCTGGTGAAGAACCTCATGGACCTCCAGGTTCTTGGTGGAGATGGAGCTCACCATGTGATGGAGAACCTCATGTTCCTGGTGGAGATGGATCCCACCACGTGATGGAGAACCTCACAGACCTCCAGGTTCCTGGTGGAGATGGATCTCCCCACATGGTGAAGAACCTCATGGACCTCCTGTTCCTGGTGGAGATGGGTGCCACCACACGCTGAAGAACCTCCAGGTTCCTGGTGGAGATGCATCTCCCCATGTGGACCTCCTGGTTCCTGGTGGAGATGGATCTCACCACCTGCTGAAGAACCTCCAGGTTCCTGGTGGAGATGGAGCTCACCACATGGACCTCCAGGTTCTTGGTGGAGATGGATCCCACCACGTGGTGAAGAACCTCATGGACCTCCTGTTCTTGGTGGAGATGGATCTCCCTACATGGTGAAGAACCTCATGGACCTCAGGGTTCCTGGTGCAGATGGAGCTCACCACATGGACCTCAGGGTTCCTGGTGGAGATGGGTGCCACCACACGGTGAAGAACCTGCTGTTCCTGGTGTAGATGGATCCCACCACGTGATGGAGAACCTGCTGTTCCTGGTGGGGATGGATCTCACCACATGGACCTCAGGGTTCCTGGTGGAGATGGATCCCACCACACGGTGAAGAACCTGCTGTTCCTGGTGTAGATGGATCCCACCACGTGATGGAGAACCTGCTGTTCCTGGTGGAGATGGATCCCACCACGTGATGGAGAACCTGCTGTTCCTGGTGGAGATGGATCTCACCACATGGACCTCAGGGTTCCTGGTGCAGATGGATCCCACCACATGGTGGAGAACCTCATGGACCTCCCTGGCAGGGGACAGTGGTGGGGTGGGACAGTGGTGGGATGTCCACTATAGGACGCCCTCCATGAAGCTGCTGTCCAGGTGCTGCATGAGGACACCGGTGGGGTGGGGTGGGACAGATGGACAATTGATGTCCACTATAAGATGCCCTCCATGAAGCTGGTGTCCAGCTGCTGCATGAGGACACCGGTGGGGTGGGACAGTTGGTGGGACAGATGGACAATGTCCACTATAGCACGCCCTCCATGAAGCTGGTGTCCAGGTGCTGCATGAGCACCCTCATGAAGGATGGGACAGTTGGTGGGACACCGGTGGGGTGGGACAGATGGACAATCGGTGGCCGCTATAGGACACCCTCCATGGCGCTGGTGTCCAGGTGCTGGATGGGACACCGGTGGGGTGGGACAGGTGGGACAGATGGACAATGTCCACTATAGGACGCCCTCCATGGCGCTGGTGTCCAGGTGCTGCATGAGGACACCGGTGGGGTGGGACAGTTGGTGGGGTGGGACAGATGGACAATGTCCACTATAGCACACCCTCCATGGCGCTGGTGTCCAGGTGCTGCATGAGCACCCTCATGAAGGATGGGACAGTTGGTGGGACAGATGGACAATCGGTGGGTTGTCCACTATAGGACGCCCTCCATGAAGCTGGTGTCCAGGTGCTGGATGAGCACACCGGTGGGGTGGGACAGATGGACAATCGGTGGGATGTCCACTATAGGACGCCCTCCATGGCGCTGGTGTCCAGGTGCTGCATGAGGACACTGGTGGGGTGGGACAGATGGACAATCGGTGGGGTGGGACAATGTCCACTATAGCACGCCCTCCATGGCGCTGGTGTCCAGGTGCTGGATGGGACACCGGTGGGGTGGGACAGATGGACAATGTCCACTATAGGACGCCCTCCATGGCGCTGGTGTCCAGGTGCTGGATGAGCACCCTCATGAAGGACGGGACACCGGTGGGGTGGGACAGATGGACAATCGGTGGGGTGGGACAGTTGATGTCCACTATAGGACGCCCTCCATGAAGCTGGTGTCCAGGTGCTGCATGAGCACCCTCATGAAGGATGGGACACCGGTGGGGTGGGACAGATGGACAATGTCCACTATAGGACGCCCTCCATGAAGCTGGTGTCCAGGTGCTGGATGAGGACACCGGTGGGACAGATGGACACTTGGTGGCCGCTATAGGACGCCCTCCATGAAGCTGGTGTCCAGGTGCTGGATGAGGACCCTCATGAAGGACAGGACAGCGGTGGGGTGGGACAGATGGACAATCGGTGGGGTGGGACAATCGATGTCCACTATAGGACGCCCTCCATGAAGCTGGTGTCCAGGTGCTGGATGAGCACCCTCATGAAGGATGGGACACCGGTGGGGTGGGACAGGTGGACAATCGGTGGGATGTCCACTATAGGACGCCCTCCATGGCGCTGGTGTCCAGGTGCTGCATGAGCACCCTCATGAAGGATGGGACACCGGTGGGGTGGGACAGGTGGGACAGATGGACAATCGGTGGGGTGGGACAGTTGATGTCCACTATAAGATGCCCTCCATGAAGCTGGTGTCCAGGTGCTGGGTGAGGACACACAGGAAGGATGGGACAGTTGGTGGGACACCGGTGGGGTGGGACAGATGGACAATCGATGTCCACTATAGCATGCCCTCCATGGCGCTGGTGTCCAGGTGCTCCATGAGGACACCGGTGGGGTGGGACAGGTGGGACAGATGGACAATCGGTGGGATGTCCACTATAGCACGCCCTCCATGGCGCTGGTGTCCAGGTGCTGGATGAGCACCCTCATGAAGGATGGGACAGTTGGTGGGACACCGGTGGGGTGGGACAGATGGACAATGTCCACTATAAGATGCCCTCCATGAAGCTGGTGTCCAGGTGCTGGATGAGCACCCTGATGAAGGATGGGACACCGGTGGGGTGGGACAGGTGGACAATGTCCACTATAGGACGCCCTCCATGAAGCTGGTGTCCAGGTGCTGGATGAGCACCCTGATGAAGGATGGACACCGGTGGGGTGGGACAGTTGGTGGGACAGATGGACAATGTCCACTATAGGACGCCCTCCATGAAGCTGGTGTCCAGGTGCTGGATGAGCACCCTCATGAAGGATGGGACAGTTGGTGGGACACCGGTGGGGTGGGGTGGGACAGTTGATGTCCACTATAGGACGCCCTCCATGAAGCTGGTGTCCAGGTGCTGGATGAGGACACCGGTGGGATGTCCACTATAAGATGCCCTCCATGAAGCTGGTGTCCAGGTGCTGGATGAGCACCCTGATGAAGGACATCTCCTTGCGCGTGTTCTCGAAGATGACGCGCGGGTCCTCGGAGCGGCAGCGCAGGCAGTTGGGCGCCATCACCATGGCCAGGTTGTTGACGTCCATCTTGGTCACCGCCACGTTGGCCGGCTGCACGAACACCTGAGGGACAGCAGAACATGGAGGTCACGGTGGTGGGACAGCTGGTGGGGTTGGACCTTCAGCTGGTGGTGACCATGGAGAACCCAAAAGCACGTCAGGAGAACCCATGGGGTGGGAGAAAGATGGAGGTGATGGGATTGGTGGAACTCCTGGTTCTTCTCATGGAGAACCCAAAACCACCTCAGGAGAAGGAACCAGACCTGGAGGTCACCAGGATCTCATGGAATGGGAGGAAGATGGAGGTGATGGGGTTGGTGGAACTCCTGGTTCCTCTCATGGAGAACCCAAAACCACCTCAGGAGAAGGAACCAGACCTGGAGGTCACCAGGATCTCATGGAATGGGAGGAAGATGGAGGTGATGGGGTTGGTGGAACTCCCGGTTCCTCTCATGGTGACCTCGAAGAACCCAAAAGCACGTCAGGAGAAGGAACCAGGAGCTCCAACCCATGGAATGGTAGAAGGGAAATGGAGGTGATGGGGTTGGTGGAACTCCTGGTTCTTGTGTCACCATGAGGTGAAGGTGGAGAACCCAAAAGCACCTCAGGAGAAGGAACCAGACCTGGAGGTCACCAGGAGAACCAACCCATGAAATGGGAGGAGAAACATGGAGGTGGTTGGTTGGTGGAACTCCTGGTTCTTCTCATGGGGACCTTGAGGAACCCAAAACCACCTCAGGAGAACCAACCAGACCTGGAGGTCACCAGGAGAACCAACCCATGGGGTGGGAGGAGGAGATGGAGAAGATGGGGTTGGTGGAACTCCTGGTTCTTGGCCACCACGTGGTGACCTTGGAGAACCCAAAACCACCTCAGGAGAAGGAACCAGGATCTCCAACTCATGGGGTGGGAGGAGAAAGGTGGAGGTCAAGGGGTGGTGGGACACCAGGTGGACACGGTTCTTCAGCTTGTGGTGACCACGGAGAACCCAAACCCACCTCAGGAGAAGGAACCAGACCTGGAGGTCACCAGGAGAACCAACCCATGGGGTGAGAGAAGGAAGGTGGACGTGATGGGGTTGGTGGAACTCCCGGTTCCTCTCATGGTGACCTCGAAGAACCCAAAACCACCTCAGGTGAACCAATCAGACCTGGAGGTCTCCAGGAGCTCATGGAATGGGAGGAAGATGGAGGTGATGGGGTTGGTGGAATTCCTGGTTCTTCTCATGGTGACCTCGAGGAACCCAAACCCACCTCAGGAGAAGGAACCAGGAGCACCAGGAGAACCAACCCATGGGGTGAGAGAAGGAAGGTGGACGTGATGGGGTTGGTGGAACTCCCGGTTCCTCTCATGGTGACCTCGAAGAACCCAAACCCACGTCAGGAGAAGGAACCAGACCTGGAGGTCTCCAGGATCTCATGGAATGGGAGGAAGGTGGACGTGATGGGGTTGGTGGAGCTCCTGGTTCTTCTCATGGTGACCTCGGAGAACCCAAACCCAACTCAGGAGCAGGAACCAGGAGCACCAACCCATGGAATGGTAGAAGGGAAATGGAGGTGATGGGGTTGGTGGAACTCCTGGTTCCTCTCATGGTGACCTCGAAGAACCCAAAGCCACCTCAGAAGAAGGAACCAGACCAGGAGGTCACCAGGATCTCATGGAATGGGAGAAAGATGGAGGTGATGGGGTTGGTGGAACTCCTGGTTCTTCTCAAGGTGACCTCGAGGAACCCAAACCCACCTCAGGAGAAGGAACCAGGACCACCTAACCATGGGGTGGGAGGAGAAAGGTGGAGGTCAAGGGGTGGTGGGACACCAGATGGACACGGTTCTTCAGCTTGTGGTGACCACGGAGAACCCAAAACCACGTCAGGAGAACCCATGGGGTGGGAGAAAGATGGAGGTGATGGGGTTGGTGGAACTCCTGGTTCTTCTCATGGAGAACCCAAAGCCACATCAGGAGAAGGAACCAGACCTGGAGGTCACCAGGAGAACCAACCCATGGGGTGGGAGGAGAATGGTGGAGGTCAAGGGTGGTGGGACAGCTGGTGGGGTTGGACCTTCAGCTTGTGGTGACCACGGAGAACCCAAAAGCACGTCAGGAGAAGGAACCAGACCTGGAGGTCACCAGGAGCACCAACCCATGGGGTGAGAGAAGGAAGGTGGACGTGATGGGGTTGGTGGAACTCCCGGTTCCTCTCATGATGGCCTTGAAGAACCCAAAACCACATCAGGAGAACCAACCAGACCTGGAGGTCTCCAGGAGCTCATGGAATGGGAGGAAGATGGAGGTGACGGGGTTGGTGGAACTCCCGGTTCTTCTCATGATGACCTTGAGGAACCCAAACCCACCTCAGGAGAAGGAACCAGGAGCACCCACCCATGGAACAGCTGACGGGCGATGGAAGCCATGGGCGTGGTGGAACTCCCGGTTCCTCTCCTGATGGCCTCGAAGAACCCAAACCCAACTCAGGAGCAGGACCCAGGAGCACCAACCCATGGGGTGGTAGAAGGGAAGTGGAGATGATGGGGTTGGTGGAACTCCCGGTTCCTCTCATGGAAACCTCGGAGAACCCAAACCCACCTCAGAAGAAGGATCCAGGAGGTCACCAGGAGATCATGGAATGGGAGAAAGATAAAGGTGATGGGGTTGGTGGAACTCCTGGTTCTTCTCACGGAGAACCCAAACCCACCTCAGGAGAAGGAACCAGGAGAACCAACCCATGGGGTGGTAGACGGGAAATGGAAGTTCTGGGCTTGGTGGAACTCCCGGTTCCTCTCATGGTGATCTCGAGGAACCCAAACCCACGTCAGGAGAAGGAACCAGACCAGGAGGTCACCAGGATCTCATGAATGGGAGAAAGATGGAGGTGATGGGGTTGGTGGAACTCCTGGTTCTTCTCATGGAAACCTTGAAGAACCCAAAGCAACCTCAGGAGAAGGAACCAGGAGCACAAACTCGTGAAGTGGCAGAAAGAAAAACGGAAGTGATGGGGCTGGTGAAACTCCCGGTTCCTCTCATGGTGACCTCGGAGAACCCAAAGCCACCTCAGGAGAAGGAACCAGGAGAACCAACCCATGGAATGGCAGAAGGAAAATGGAAGTGATGGGATTGGTGGAACTCCTGGTTCTTCTCATGGTGACCTCAGAGAACCCAAAGCCACCTCAGGAAAAGGAACCAGGAGGTCACCAGGATCTCATGGAATGGGAGAAAGATAAAGGTGATGGGGTTGGTGGAACTCCTGGTTCTTCTCATGGAGAACCCAAACCCACCTCAGGAGCAGGAACCAGGAGCACCAACCCATGGGGTGGTAGAAGGGAAGTGGAGATGATGGGATTGGTGGAAGTCCTGGTTCCTCTCATGGTGACCTCGAAGAACCCAAACCCACCTCAGGAGAAGGAACCAGGAGCTCCAACCCATGGGGTGGTAGACGGGAAATGGAAGTTCTGGGCTTGGTGGAACTCCCGGTTCCTCTCATGGTGACCTCGAGGAACCCAAACCCACCTCAGGAGCAGGACCCAGGAGCACCAACCCATGGGGTGGTAGAAGGGAAATGGAGATGATGGGGTTGGTGGAACTCCTGGTTCCTCTCATGGTGACTTCGAAGAACCCAAACCCACGTCAGGAGAAGGAACCAGACCAGGAGATCACCAGGATCTCATGAAATGGGAGGAAGATGGAGGTGATGGGGTTGGTGGAACTCCTGGTTCCTGTCATGGTGACCTTGAGGAACTCAAACCCACCTCAGGAGAAGGAACCAGGAGCACCTAACCATGGGGTGGTCGATGGGAAATGGAGGTGATGGGCTTGGTGGAACTCCTGGTTCTTCTCATGGAAACCTTGAAGAACCCAAAGCCACCTCAGGAGAAGGAACCAGGAGCGCAAACTCGTGAAGTGGCAGAAAGAAAAACGGAAGTTCTGGGCTTGGTGGAACTGCCGGTTCCTCTCATGGTGACCTCGGAGAACCCAAACCCACCTCAGGAGCAGGACCCAGGAGCACCAACCCATGGAGTGAGAGAAGGAAGGTGGAGGTGATGGGATTGGTGGAACTCCTGGTTCTTCTCATGGAAACCTTGGAGAACCCAAACCCACCTCAGGAGAAGGAACCAGGAGGACACCAGGATCTGATGGAATGGGAGGAAGATGGAGGTGACGGGGTTGGTGGAACTCCCGGTTCCTCTCATGGTGACCTCGAGGAACCCAAACCCACCTCCGGAGCAGGACCCAGGAGCACCCACCCGCGGAACGCCCGACGGCAGATGGACGCCATGGGCGTGGTGAAACTCCCGGTTCCTCTCATGGTGACCTCGAGGAACCCAAACCCACGTCAGGAGAAGGAACCAGGAGCTCCAACCCATGGGGTGAGAGAAGGGAAGTGGAGATGATGGGATTGGTGGAGCTCCTGGTTCCTCTCATGGTGATCTCGAGGAACCCAAACCCACCTCAGGAGAACCAACCAGACCTGGAGGTCACCAGGATCTGATGGAATGGGAGAAAGATGGAGGTGATGGGGTTGGTGGAGCTCCTGGTTCTTCTCATGGTGACCTCGAGGAACCCAAAGCCACCTCAGGAGAAGGAACCAGGAGCACCAACCAGCAGCACAAACTCATGGGGTGGTAGAAGAGAAATGGAGGTGATGGGGTTGGTGGGACTCCTGGTTCTTCTCATGATGACCTCGAAGAACCCAAACCCACCTCAGGAGAAGGAACCAGGAGGTCACCAGGAGCACAAACTCATGGGGTGGTAGAAGGGAAGTGGAGATGATGGGGTTGGTGGAACTCCTGGTTCTTCTCATGGAAACCTTGAAGAACCCAAAGCCACGTCAGGAGAAGGAACCAGGAGCACCCACCCATGGGGTGGATGGAGGAAGATGGAGGTGATGGGGATGCTGGAACTCCCGGTTCCTCTCATGGTGACCTCGAGGAACCCAAACCCACCTCAGCAGCAGGACCCAGGAGCGCCCACCCACGGAACGCCCGACGGCAGATGGATGCCATGGGCTTGGTGAAACTCCCGGTTCCTCTCATGGTGACCTCGGAGAACCCAAACCCACCTCAGGAGCAGGACCCAGGAGCACCAACCCATGGGGTGGTAGACGGGAAATGGAAGTTCTGGGATTGGTGGAACTCCCGGTTCCTCTCATGGTGACCTCGAGGAACCCAAACCCACGTCAGGAGCAGGAACCAGACCTGGAGATCACCAGGAGCACCAACCCATGGGGTGGTAGAAGAGAAACGGAAGTTCTGGGATTGCTGAAACTCCCGGTTCCTCTCATGGTGACCTCGAGGAACCCAAAGCCACCTCAGGAGAAGGAACCAGGAGCACCCACCCATGGGGTGGATGGAGGAAGATGGAGGTGATGGGGATGCTGGAACTCCCGGTTCCTCTCATGGTGACCTCGAGGAACCCAAACCCACCTCAGGAGCAGGACCCAGGAGCGCCCACCCGCGGAACGCCCGACGGCAGATGGACGCCATGGGCTTGGTGGAACTCCTGGTTCCTCTCATGGAAACCTCGGAGAACCCAAACCCACCTCAGGAGAAGGAACCAGGAGATCACCAGGATCTCATGGAATGGGAGAAAGATGGAGGTGATGGGGTTGGTGGAACTCCTGGTTCCTCTCATGGTGACCTCAGAGAACGCAAACCCACCTCAGGAGAAGGAACCAGGAGCACCCACCCATGGGGTGGTAGAAGGGAAGTGGAGATGATGGGATTGGTGGAACTCCTGGTTCCTCTCATGGTGACCTCGAGGAACCCAAACCCACCTCAGGAGCAGGACCCAGGAGCACCAACCCATGGGTGGTAGACGGGAAATGGAAGTTCTGGGATTGGTGGAACTCCCGGTTCCTCTCATGGTGACCTCGAAGAACCTCAGCAGCAGGACCCAGGAGCGCCCACCCGCGGAACGCCCGACGTGAGATGGAACCCATGGCCGTGGAGACCCCACAACCACGTCCGGACACCCGCCCCCACCCTTGGGTCCCGCCCCCCCAGAAGGTCCCCGCGGTCACCTGGAGGAAGCGGATGAGGTAGCAGAGGACCATGCGGTTGATGCGGGGCAGCGCGTGCACCACGGCCACGGCGGCCTCGGGGCTCTCGTAGTGCGCGATGCAGCGCTCGTAGAACTCGTGCGGGATCAGCGGCTCCTCCAGCTCGCGGTACCACAGCTTCAGCAGCGACGCTGCAGAAGACAACCCACCACCGACCGACCCACCGTGAGGACCTCCTGCTGGCGGACACGGAGGTCCCACCGGCAGGCGCCGCCCCCAGGTCCTACCGGGAACGTGCGGGTCCTCCAGGCCCGTGGGGATCTTCCACTGGTCCACCTGGAGCTTGAGGGCGTTGACCTCGTCGATGTCGCCGGGGACCCTGCGGGGGGCATGGACGGGTTGGTGGGGTGGGACCGGCGGGGACAACCTGGAGCTGCAGAGCCCCTCCAGGAGAAGCTGGTGGGGACGTCAGCTGGGCATGGAGATGATGGGGGCCACCAGGATTCCACCATGACTGTGGTGGCCACCTTGGAGAAACCTCCATGGAGCAATGAGAACCTGGATGGTGCCACCAAGATCTCACCATGACCTCCATGGAGAAACCTCCATGGCCTTGGAGACATCTTGGGAGCTTCTTGGTGCCACCAAGATCTCACCATGACTCTGGTGGCCACCATGGAGAAACCTCCATGGAGCAATGAGAACCTGGATGGTGCCACCAAGATTCCACCATGACTGGTGGCCACCATGAAGGAACCTCCATGGCCTTGGAGGTGTTTTGGGAGCTTGGTGCCACCAGGACCTCACCATGGCTGTGGTGGCCACCACGGAGAAACCTCCATGGAGCAACGAGAAGCTGGATGGTGCCACCAAGATCTCACCATGACTGTGGTGGCCACCATGGAGAAACCTCTATAGACCAAGGAGAACCTAGATGGTGCTACCAAGACCTTGCCATGGCTGTGGTGGCCACCATGGAGAAACCTCCATGGCCTTGGAGAAGATTTGGGAGCTTGGTGCCACCAGGAGCGCATCTTGAAGGACATTGTGGAGAAACCTCCATCGGGGATGGACGGGGTTGGTGGGGTGGGACCGGCGGGGACAACCTGGAGCTGCAGCTCTGGGTGGTCCAGGAGAACCTGGTGGGGACGTCAGCTGGGCACGGAGATGGTGGGGGCCACCAGGAGGCCATCTTGGGGGAGATCGTGGAGGAACCTCCATGGCCTTGTAGAGATCTTGGGAGCTTGGTGTCACCAAGAACTCACCATGACCTCCATGGAGAAACCTCCATGGCCTTGGAGACATCTTGGGAGGTCCTTGGTGCCACCAAGACCTCACCATGACTGTGGTGGCCACCATGGAGAAACCTCCGTGGAGCAATGAGAACCTGGATGGTGCCACCAAGACCCCATCATGACTGTGGTGGCCACCATGGAGAAACCTCCATGGCCTTGGAGAAGATTTGGGAGTTGGTGCCACCAGGAGCGCATCTTGAAGGACATTGTGGAGAAACCTCCATCGGGGATGGACGGGGTTGGTGGGGTGGGACCGGCGGGGACATCCCGGAGCTGCAGGGCCCCTCCAGGAGAAGCTGGTGGGGACACCAGCTGGGCATGGAGATGGTGAGGCCACCAGGATTCCACCATGACTGTGGTGGCCACCATGGAGAAACCTCCATGGAGCAAGGAGAACCTGGATGGTGCCACCAAGATCTCACCATGACCTCCATGGAGAAACCTCCATGGCCTTGGAGACATCTTGGGAGCTTCTTGGTGCCACCAAGATCTCACCATGACTCTGGTGGCCACCATGGAGAAACCTCCGTGGCCTTGGAGATGTTTTGGGAGCTTCTTGGTGCCACCAAGATTCCACCATGACTGGTGGCCACCATGGAGAAACCTCTATAGACCAAGGAGAAGCTGGATGGTGCCACCAAGACCCCACCATGACTTTGGTGGCCACCATGGAGAAACCTCCATGGCCTTGGAGTTGTTTTGGGAGTTGGTGCCACCAGGAGCGCATCTTGGGGGACATTGTGGAGAAACCTCCATCGGGGATGGACGGGTTGGTGGGGTGGGACCGGCGGGGACAACCCGGAGCTGCAGGTCCCCTCCAGGAGAACCTGGTGGGGACGTCAGCTGGGCACGGAGATGGTGGGAGCCACCAGGAGACCATCTTGGGGGAGATCGTGGAGGAACCTCCATGGCCCTGGAGACATCTTGGGAGGTTCTTGGTGCCACCAAGATCTCACCATGACTCTGGTGGCCACCACGGAGAAACCTCCATGGAGCAAGGAGAACCTGGATGGTGCCACCAAGATCTCACCATGACTCTGGTGGCCACCACAGACAAACCTCTATGGAGCAAGGAGAACCTGGATGATGCCACCAAGACCTGGCCATGACTGTGGTGGCCACCACGGAGAAACCTCCATGACCTTGGAGGCATCTTGGGAGCTTGGTGCCACCAAGATCTCACCATGACTCTGGTGGCCACCATGGAGAAACCTCCATGGAGCAAGGAGAACCTGGATGGTGCCACCAAGACCTTGCCATGACTCTGGTGGCCACCATGGAGAAACCCCCATGGCCTTGGAGATGTTTTGGGAGCTTCTCGGTGCCACCCGGAGCGCATCTTGAAGGACATCATGGAGAAACCTCCATCGGGGATGGACGGGGTTGTTGGGGTGGGACCGGCGGGGACAACCCGGAGCTGCAGCTCTGGGTGGTCCAGGAGAAGCTGGTGGGGACGTCAGCTGGGCATGGAGATGGTGGGAGCCACCAGGAGGCCATCTTGGGGGAGATCGTGGAGGAACCTCCGTGGCCTTGGAGACATCTTGGGAGGTTCTTGGTGCCACCAAGATTCCACCATGACTGTGGTGGCCCACCACGGAGAAACCTCTATAGACCAAGGAGAACCTGGATGGTGCCACCAAGATCTCACCATGACTGTGGTGGCCACCACAGACAAACCTCTATGGAGCAAGGAGAACCTGGATGGTGCCACCAAGACCTGGCCATGACTGTGGTGGCCAACATGGAGAAACCTCCATGACCTTGGAGGCATCTTGGGAGCTTGGTGCCACCAAGATCTCACCATGACTCTGGTGGCCACCATGGAGAAACCTCCATGGAGCAAGGAGAACCTGGATGGTGCCACCAAGACCTCACCATGACTGTGGTGGCCACTGTGGAGATACCCCATGGCCTTGGAGGTGTTTTGGGACCTTGGTGCCACCAAGATCCCGCCATGACTGTGGTGGCCACCATGGAGAAACCTCTATGGACCAAGGAGAACCTGGATGGTGCCACCAAGAACTCACCATGACTGGTGGACACCATGGAGAAACCTCCATGACCTTGGAGGCATCTTGGGACCTTGGTGCCACCAAAGCCCCACCACACCTTTGGTGTCCACCACCAACCATCCCCATGACCTCAGAGCACCCACCAGAGCAGCAGAACCCCCAGAAACCCAAACCTCACCAGAACCTCCATCCATCTCATCACCACCACCAGCACCGTGACAGTGGTGGCTTCCATGGAGAAACCTCCATGGACTTAAACTAAGGAGAAGCTGGAGGAACCCACTGGGTGGTGCCACCAAGACCTGGCCATGACTGTGGTGGCCACCATGGAGTGAGGAGAAGTTGGAGGGACCCAGCGGATGGTGCCACCAAGACCTGGCCATGACTTTGGTGGCCACCATGGGGAAACCTCCATGGCCTTGGAGGCATCTTGGGAGCTTGGTGCCACCAAGACCTCACCATGACTGTGGTGGCCACCATGGAGAAACCTCCGTGGAGCAAGGAGAACCTGGGTGGTGCCACCAAGACCCTGCCATGACTGTGGTGGCCACCATGGAGAAACCTCCATGACCTTGGAGGCATCTTGGGAGCTTGGTGCCACCAAGATCTCACCATGACTCTGGTGGCCACCATGGAGAAACCTCCGTGGCCTTGGAGATGTTTTGGGAGCTTCTTGGTGCCACCAAGATCTTGCCAGGACCTCCATGGAGAAACCTCCGTGGCCTTGGAGACATCTTGGGAGCTTGGTGCCACCAAGACCTCACCATGATTGTGGTGGCCACCATGGAGAAACCTCTATGGACCAAGGAGAACCTGGATGGTGCCACCACAACCCCACCACACCTTTGGTGTCCACCACCAACGACCCCCATGACCTCAGAGCGCCCACCAGAGCAGCAGAACCCCAGAACCCCAAACCTCACCAGAACCTCCATCCATCTCACCACCAGCACCACCACCAGCCCCACCACCACCACGCGCCGTCCCTGGTGGCCCCACCTGAAGATGCCCTCGGTCTGGTCGCCGTTGAGGGCCAGCACCTCCTCGGAGAGGCGCGTCTGCACCCAGGGCAGCTGGCGCTCGGGGTAGCGCTCGCGCTGCATGGCCACGATCTCCTGCAGCGAGCTGCCGAACATGGACGGGCTGAAGATGGCGTTCTTGGCGTGGCGGACCTCCTCCAGGTTCGGCTTCTTCAGGCCCTGCAGAGGACAACCCGAGGTCACCGCGGTGGTGGAGGTGGGATCTGCTGGGTGACGCGGCCCGCGCGTGGTGGGGACGGGGAGGGGTTCAGGGACGCGTGGAGATGGTGGTGCCACACCACCAGGCAAGGGGTGAAGGTGGGGAAGATAAAACCCTGTGGTGGCCACCACGGAGAAAGCTCTGAGGAGCAAGGAGAAGCTGGATGGGGCCACCAAGGCCCTGCCGTGGTTGTGGTGGCCACCACGAAGAAACCTCTGTGGAGCAAGGAGAACCTGGATGGGGCCACCAAGACGCTGCCATGATTGTGGTGGCCACCAGGGAGAAACCTCTGGAGCAACGAGAACCTGGATGGGGCCACCAAGGCCCTGCCGTGGTTGTGGTGGCCACCATGGAGAAAGCTCTGTGGAGCAAGGAGAAAGAACCTGGATGGGGCCACCAAGGCCCTGCTGTGGTTGTGGTGGCCACCGCGGAGAAACCTCCATGGCCTTGGAGCCCTTTTGCGACCTTGGTGGCACCGACATCCCACCATGACTGTGGTGGCCACCATGGAGAAACACACATGGCCTTGGAGACATCTTGGGAGCTTGGTGCCACTGAGATCCCGCCATGATTTGGTGGCCACCATGGAGAAACCTCCATGGCCTTGGAGACACTCGGGAGCTTGGTGGCACCAAGACCTCACCATGACAGTGGTGGCCACCACAGAGCGAGGAGAAGTTGGAGGGACCCATGACTGGTGGCCAGCATGGAGAAACCTCCATAGAGCCAGGAGCTGGTTTGGGAGCTGTGGTGGCACCAAGAGACCATCGTGGGGGACACCATGGAGAAACCTCATGGCCTTGGAGCAAGGAGAAGTAGAGAGAACCCAGTGGATGGTGGCCACTGAGGGGACCTCAGGAGAAGGAACCAGATCCATCCATGGATCCATCAATCCTTCCATCATCCATCCATCATCCATCCATCCATCATCATCCATCCATCATCCATCCATCATCCATCATCCATCATCCATCCATCCATCCATCCATCATCCATCCATCATCCATCCATCATCCATCCATCATCCATCATCCATCCATCATCCATCCATCCATCCATCCATCCATCCATCCATCCATCCATCCATCATCCATCCATCCATCCATCCATCCATCCATCATCCATCCATCCATCATCCATCCATCCATCATCCATCCATCATCCATCCATCCATCCATCCATCATCCATCCATCCATCCATCCATCATCCATCCATCATCCATCCATCATCCATCCATCCATCCATCCATCCATCCATCCATCCATCCATCCATCCATCCATCATCCATCCATCCATCCATCCATCATCCATCCATCCATCCATCATCCATCCATCATCCATCCATCATCCATCCATCCATCCATCCATCCATCCATCCATCCATCCATCCATCCATCATCCATCCATCCATCATCCATCCATCCATCCATCCATCCATCCATCCATCCATCCATCCATCCATCCATCCATCCATCATCCATCCATCCATCCATCCATCCATCCATCATCCATCCATCCATCATCCATCCATCCATCATCCAATCCATCATCCATCCATCCATCCATCCATCATCCATCCATGCCATCCATCCATCCATCCATCCATCATCCATCCATCCATCCATGCCATCATCCATCCATCCATCCATTCATCATCCATCCATCATCCATCCATCCATGCCATCATCCATCCATCCATCATCCATCATCCATCCATCATCCATCCATCCATCCATCCATCCATCCGATCCATCATCCATCCATCCATCCATCATCCATCCATCCATCATCCATCATCCATCCATCCATCCATCCATCCATCATCCATCCATCCATGCATCCATCCATCATCCATCATCCATCCATCCATCATCCATCCATCATCCATCATCCATCCATCATCCATCCATCCATCCATCCATCATCCATCATCATCCATCCATCCATCCATCCATCCATCCATCATCCATCCATCATCCATCCATCATCCATCCATCCATCCATCATCCATCCATCCATCATCCATCATCCATCATCCATCCATCCATCATCCATCCATCCATCATCCATCCATCCATCCATCCATCCAGCCATCCATCATCCATCCATCCATCATCCATCCATCCATCATCCATCCATCCATCCATCATCCATCCATCCATCATCCATATCCATCGATCCATCATCATCCATCAATCCATCCATCCATCCATCATCCATCCATCCATCCATCATCCATCCATCCATCCATCCATCCATCATCCATCATCCATCCATCCATCCATCATCCATCCATCATCCATCCATCATCCATCATCCATCATCCATCATCCATCCATCCATCCATCCATCCATCATCCATCCATCATCCATCAGCCATCCATACATCATGCCATCCATCATCATCCATCCATGCCATCATCCATCCATGCCATCCATCCATCCATCCATCCATCCATCCATCATCCATCCATCCATCCATCCATCCATCATCCATCCATCATCCATCCATCCATCATCCATCCATCCATCATCCATCCATCCATCCATCATCCATCCATCATCCATCCATCATCCATCATCCATCCATCCATCCATCATCATCCATCATCCATCCATCCATCCATCCATCATCCATCCATCCATCCATCATCCATCCATCATCCATCCATCCATCCATCCATCCATCCATCCATCCATCATCCATCCATCCATCCATCATCCATCCATCCATCCATCATCCATCCATCCATCATCCATCCATCATCCATCCATCCATCCATCATCCATCCATCCATCCATCCATCCATCCATCCATCCATCCATCCATCCATCCATCATCCATCCATCCATCATCCATCCATCCATCCATCATCCATCCATCATCCATCCGATCATCCATCCATCCATCCATCCATCATCATCCATCCATCCATCCATCATCCATCCATCATCCATCCATCATCCATCCATCATCCATCATCCATCCATCCATGCATCCATCCATCATCCATCCATCCATCCATCCATCCATCCATCCATCATCCATCCATCCATGCCATCATCCATCCATCATCCATCCATCATCATGCCATCATCCATGCATCCATCCATCCATCATCCATGCCATCATCCATCCATCCATCCATCCATCCATCATCCATCCATCCATCATCCATCCATCATCCATCCATCATCCATCATCCATCATCCATCATCCATCATCATCCATCCATCCATCCATCCATCCATCCATCCATCCATCCATCATCCATCATCCATCCATCCATCCATCCATCCATCCATCCATCCATCCATCATCCATCCATCCATCCATCATCCATCATCATCCATCATCATCGATCCATCATCCATGCATGCCATCCATGCATCCATCCATCCGATGCCATCCATCCATCGATCCATCATCCATCATCCATCATCCATCATCATCCATCCATCCATCCATCATCCATCACATCCATCCATCATCCATCCATCCATCCATCCATCATCCATCATCCATCCATCCATCCATCATCCATCATCCATCCATCCATCCATCCATCCATCATCCATCATCCATCCATCCATCCATCCATCCATCATCCATCCATCCATCCATCCATCCATCATCCATCATCATCCATCCATCCATCCATCATCCATCCATCATCCATCCATCCATCCATCATCATCCTCCATCATCCATCATCCATCCATGCCATCATCATCCATCATCCATCATCCATCCATCAATCCATCATCCATCATGACATCATCCATCGATCCATCCATCCATCCATCCATCCATCATCCATCCATCATCATCCATCCATCCATCCATCCATCCATCCATCATCCATCCATCATCCATCCATCATCCATCCATCATCCATCCTGATCCATCCATCATCCATCATCCATCCATCCATCCATCATCGATCCATCCATCATCCATCCATCATCCATCCATCCATCCATCCATCGATCCATCATCCATCATCCATCCATCATCATCCATCCATCCATCATCCATCCATCATCCATCCATCATCCATCATCCATCCATCCATCCATCCATCATCCATCCATCCATCCATCCATCCATCCATCATCCATCCATCCATCATCCATCCATCATCCATCCATCATCCATCATGCCATCCATCCATCCATCCATCATTCATGCCATCCATCATGCCATCCATCCATCCATCCATCCATCATCCATCATCCATCCATCCATCATCCATCCATCATCCATCCATCCATCCATTATCCATCCATCCATCCATCCATCCATCCATCCATCCATCATCCATCCATCATCCATCCATCATCCATCATCCATCCATCATCCATCCTTCATCATCATCCATCCATCATCCATCCATCCATCATCCATCATCATCCATCAATCATCATCCATCCATCCATCCATCATCCATCCATCCATCCATCCATCCATCCATCATCCATCCATCATCCATCCATCCATCATCCATCCATCCATCCATCATCCATCATCACATCATCCATCCATCATCCGATCCATCATCCATCCATCCATCCATCCATCCATCCATCCATCGATCCATCCATCATCCATCCATCATCCATCATCCATCATCCGATCCATCCATCCATCATCCATCATCCATCCATCCATCATCCATCATCCATCCATCATCCGATCCATCCATCCATCCATCCATCCATCCATCCATCCATCCATCATCCATCATCCATCCATCCATCCATCCATCCATCCATCATTCATCCATCCATCCATGCCATCCATCCATCCATCCATCCATCATCCATCCATCCATCATCCATCATCCATCCATCATCCATCATCCATCATCCATCCATCATCCATCCATCCATCCATCCATCCATCCATCCATCCATCCATCATCCATCCATCATCCATCCATCCATCCATCACATCCATCCATCCATCCATCCATCATCCATCCATCCATCCATCAATCCATCCATCCATCATCCATCATCCATCCATCATCCATCCATCATCATCCATCCATCCATCATCCATCCATCATCACATCCATCATCCATCCATCATCCATCCATCCATCCATCATCATCCATCATCCATCCATCCATCATCCATCCATCCATGCATCATCCATCCATCCATCATCCATCCATCCATCATCCAGCCATCCATCCATCCATCCATCCATCCATCATCCATCCATCCATCCATCCATCCATCCATCCATCCATCATCCATCTCATCATCCATCCATCCATCCATCCATCCATCCATCCATCCATCCATCCATCATCCATCCATCCATCCATCATCCATCATCCATCCATCATCCATCCATCCATCCATCCATCATCCATCATCCATCCATCCATCATCCATCCATCCATCCATCCATCCATCATCCATCATCCATCCATCCATCATCCATCCATCAGCCATCATCCATCCATCCATCATCCATCCATCCATCAGCCATCCATCATCCATCCATCATCCATCCATCCATCCATCCATCCATCCATCCATCCATCCATCATCCATCCATCCATCATCCATCCATCATCCATCATCCATCCATCCATCCATCCATCCATCCATCATCCATCCATCCATCCATCCATCCATCCATCCATCCATCCATCATCCATCCATCATCCATCCATCCATCATCCATCCATCCATCCATCATCCATCCATCCATCATCCATCCATCATCCATCCATCCATCCATCCATCCATCCATCCATCCATCATCCATCATCATCCATCCATCATCCATCCATCCATCATCCATCCATCCATCATCATCCATCCATCCATCCATCCATCCATCCATCCATCCATCATCATCATCCATCCATCCATCCATCCATCCATCCATCATCCATCCATCCATCCATCCATCCATCATCCATCCATCATCATCCATCCATCATCCATCATCCATCCATCCATCCATCATCCATCATCATCCATCATCCATCCATCATCCATCCATCCATCCATCCATCCCCATCCATCCATCATATCCATCCATCCATCCATCCATCCATCCATCCATCATCATCCATCCATCCATCATCCATCCATCCATCATCCATCCATCCATCCATCCATCATCCATCCATCCTCCATCATCCATCCATCATCCATCCATCCATCATCCATCCATCCATCCATCCATCCATCCATCATCCATCCATCCATCCATCCATCCATCCATCCATCATCCATCATCCATCATCCATCCATCCATCATCCATCCATCCATCATCCATCCATCCATCATCCATCCATCCATCCATCCATCCATCCATCATCCATCCATCATCCATCATCCATCCATCCATCCATCCATCCATCCATCCATCATCCATCCATCCATCCATCATCCATCATCCATCCATCCATCATCCATCATCCATCCATCCATCATCCATCCATCCATCCATCCTTCCATCATCCATCCATCCATCCATCATCCATCATCCATCCATCCATCCATCCATCATCCATCCATCATCCATCCATCCATCATCATCATCCATCCATCATCCATCCATCCATCATCCATCCATCCATCATCCATCCATCCATCCATCCATCCATCATCATCCATCATCCATCCATCCATCCATCACCATCATCCATCCATCCATCCATCCATCATCCATCCATCATCATCCATCCATCCATCCATCCATCCATCATCCATCATCCATCCATCCATCCATCCATCCATCATCCTCATCCATCCATCCATCCATCCATCATCCATCCATCCATCATCCATCCATCATCCATCATCCATCCATCCATCCATCATCCATCCATCCATCCATCCATCATCCATCCATCCATCCATCCATCCATCATCCATCCATCCATCCATCCATCCATCCATCCATCCATCCATCATCATCCATCCATCATCCATCATCCATCCATCCATCCATCCATCATCCATCCATCCATCATCCATCCATCATCCATCCATCCATCATCCATCCATCCATCCATCCATCCATCATCCATCCATCATCCATCCATCCATCCATCATCCATCATCCATCCATCCATCATCCATCCATCCATCCATCCATCATCCATCATCCATCCATCCATCCATCATCCATCATCATCCATCCATCATCCATCATCCATCCATCCATCCATCATCCATCCATCCATCCATCCATCCATCCATCCATCCATCCATCATCCATCCATCATCCATCATCCATCCATCCATCATCCATCCATCCATCCATCCATCCATCATCCATCCATCCATCCATCATCCATCCATCATCCATCCATCCATCCATCCATCCATCATCCATCCATCATCCATCCATCCATCCATCCATCCATCCATCATCCATCCATCCATCATCCATCCATCCATCCATCCATCATCCATCCATCATCCATCCATCCATCCATCCATCCATCCATCATCATCCATCCATCCATCATCCATCATCCATCCATCATCCATCCATCATCCATCCATCCATCCATCCATCCATCCATCATCCATCCATCCATCCATCCATCCATCCATCCATCCATCATCCATCCATCCATCCATCCATCCATCATCATCCATCCATCATCCATCATCCATCCATCATCCATCCATCCATCCATCATCCATCCATCCATCATCCATCATCCATCCATCCATCCATCATCCATCCATCCATCCATCCATCCATCCATCCATCCATCCATCCATCCATCATCCATCCATCCATCCATCATCCAATCCATCATCCATCATCCATCCATCATCCATCCATCCATCCATCATCATCATCCATCATCCATCATCATCCATCCATCCATCCATCCATCATCCATCCATCCATCCATCCATCCATCCATCATCCATCCATCATCCATCCATCCATCATCCATCATCATCCATCCATCATCCATCCATCCATCCATCCATCCATCCATCCATCATCCATCCATCATCCATCCATCCATCCATCCATCATCCATCCATCCATCCATCCATCCATCCATCCATCATCCATCCATCATCCATCATCCATCCATCCATCCATCCATCATCCATCATCCATCCATCATCCATCCATCCATCCATCATCCATCCATCCATCCATCCATCCATCATCCATCATCCATCCATCCATCCATCCATCCATCCATCCATCATCCATCCATCCATCCATCCATCCATCCATCCATCCATCCATCATCCATCCATCATCCATCATCCATCCATCATCCATCCATCCATCCATCCATCATCCATCCATCCATCCATCATCATCCATCATCCATCCATCCATCATCCATCCATCCATCCATCATCCATCCATCCATCCATCCATCCATCCATCCATCATCCATCCATCCATCCATCCATCCATCATCCATCCATCATCCATCATCCATCCATCCATCCATCATCCATCCATCATCCATCCATCATCCATCCATCCATCCATCATCCATCCATCCATCATCCATCCATCCATCCATCCATCCATCCATCCATCATCCATCCATCATCCATCCATCCATCCATCCATCCATCCATCCATCCATCCATCATCCATCATCCATCCATCATCCATCCATCCATCCATCATCCATCCATCATCCATCCATCCATCATCCATCATCCATCCATCATCCATCATCCATCCATCCATCCATCATCATCCATCCATCCATCATCCATCATCCATCCATCCATCCATCATCCATCCATCCATCCATCCATCCATCCATCCATCCATCCATCCATCATCCATCATCCATCCATCCATCCATCATCATCATCATCCATCCATCATCCATCCATCCATCCATCCATCCATCCATCCATCATCATCATCCATCATCCATCCATCCATCCATCCATCCATCATCCATCCATCATCCATCCATCCATCCATCCATCATCCATCATCCATCCATCCATCATCCATCATCCATCCATCATCCATCATCCATCCATCATCCATCATCCATCCATCCATCATCCATCATCCATCCATCATCCATCCATCCATCCATCCATCCATCCATCCATCCATCCATCCATCCATCCATCATCCATCATCCATCCATCCATCCATCATCCATCATCATCCATCCATCATCCATCCATCATCCATCATCCATCCATCCATCCATCCATCCATCATCCATCCATCCATCCATCCATCCATCCATCCATCCATCCATCCATCCATCCATCCATCCATCATCCATCATCCATCCATCATCCATCCATCCATCCATCCATCCATCCATCCATCATCCATCCATCCATCCATCCATCCATCCATCCATCCATCCATCATCCATCCATCATCCATCCATCCATCCATCATCCATCCATCCATCCATCCATCCATCCATCATCCATCCATCCATCCATCCATCCATCCATCCATCCATCATCCATCCATCCATCCATCATCCATCCATCCATCCATCCATCCATCATCCATCCATCATCCATCCATCATCCATCATCCATCCATCCATCCATCCATCATCCATCCATCCATCATCCATCCATCCATCCATCCATCCATCATCATCCATCCATCCATCATCCATCCATCCATCCATCCATCATCCATCCATCCATCCATCATCATCCATCCATCATCCATCCATCCATCCATCCATCCATCCATCCATCCATCCATCCATCCATCCATCCATCCATCCATCCATCCATCATCCATCATCCATCATCCATCATCCATCATCCATCCATCCATCATCCATCCATCCATCCATCCATCCATCCATCATCCATCCATCCATCATCCATCCATCCATCCATCATCATCCATCCATCCATCCATCCATCCAATCCATCATCCATCCATCCATCCATCATCCATCCATCCATCCATCCATCATCCATCCATCCATCCATCATCCATCATCATCCATCATCCATCATCCATCCATCCATCCATCATCCATCCATCCATCATCCATCATCCATCCATCCATCCATCCATCATCCATCCATCCATCCATCCATCCATCCATCCATCCATCATCCATCCATCATCCATCCATCCATCCATCATCCATCATCCATCCATCATCCATCCATCCATCCATCCATCCATCATCCATCCATCCATCATCCATCCATCCATCATCCATCCATCATCCATCCATCCATCCATCATCCATCCATCATCCATCATCCATCCATCCATCCATCATCCATCCATCCATCCATCATCCATCCATCATCCATCCATCCATCCATCCATCCATCATCATCCATCCATCCATCATCCATCATCCATCCATCCATCATCATCCATCCATCCATCCATCCATCATCCATCCATCCATCCATCCATCATCCATCCATCCATCCATCCATCCATCCATCCATCCATCATCCATCCATCCATCCATCCATCCATCATCCATCCATCCATCATCCATCCATCCATCATCCATCCATCCATCCATCCATCCATCCATCATCCATCCATCATCCATCCATCCATCATCCATCCATCCATCCTCATCCATCCATCATCCATCCATCCATCCATCATCCATCATCCATCATCCATCCATCCATCCATCCATCCATCCATCCATCCATCCATCCATCATCCATCCATCCATCATCCATCCATCCATCCATCATCCATCCATCCATCCATCATCCATCCATCATCCATCCATCCATCATCCATCCATCATCCATCCATCCATCCATCATCCATCCATCATCCATCCATCATCCATCATCCATCCATCATCCATCATCCATCCATCATCCATCCATCCATCCATCCATCCATCCATCCATCCATCATCCATCATCCATCCATCCATCCATCCATCCATCCATCCATCCATCCATCCATCCATCCATCATCCATCCATCCATCCATCCATCCATCCATCCATCCATCCATCCATCCATCCATCCATCCATCCATCCATCATCCATCCATCCATCATCCATCCATCATCCATCATCCATCCATCATCATCCATCATCCATCCATCCATCCATATCCATCCATCCATCCATCCATCCATCCATCCATCCATCCATCATCCATCCATCCATCATCCATCCATCCATCCATCATCCATCCATCATCCATCCATCCATCCATCATCCATCATCCATCATCCATCCATCCATCCATCCATCCATCATCATCATCCATCCATCATCATCATCCATCCATCATCCATCATCCATCCATCCATCCATCCATCCATCCATCATCCATCCATCATCCATCATCCATCCATCCATCATCCATCCATCATCCATCCATCCATCCATCATCCATCCATCCATCATCATCCATCATCCATCCATCCATCCATCCATCCATCCAGTCATCATAGCCATCCATCCATCCATCCATCATCATCCATCCATCCATCATCATCCATCCATCATCCATCCATCATCCATCCATCATCCATCCATCATCCATCATCCATCATCATCATCCATCATCATCCATCCATCCATCCATCCATCCATCATCCATCCATCCATCATCCATCCATCATCCATCATCCATCCATCCATCCATCCATCCATCCATCATCCATCCATCCATCATCCATCCATCCATCCATCATCCATCTCCATCCATCATCCATCCATCCATCCATCCATCATCCATCCATCCATCCATCATCCATCCATCCATCCATCCATCCATCCATCCATCCATCATCCATCATTCCATCCATCCATCCATCCATCCATCCATCATCCATCCATCCATCCATCAATCCATCCATCATCCATCCATCCATCCATCTTCCATCATCCATCCATCATCCATCATCATCATCCATCCATCCATCATCCATCCATCATCCATCCATCCATCAATCCATCCATCCATCATCCATCCATCCATCATCCATCCATCCATCATCCATCCATCATCCATCATCCATCCATCCATCCATCCATCCATCATCCATCCATCATCCATCCATCATCCATCCATCCATCCATCCATCATCCATCCATCCATCCATCCATCATCCATCCATCCATCCATCATCCATCATCCATCCATCCATCCATCCATCCATCCATCCATCCATCCATCCATCCATCATCCATCCATCATCCATCCATCCATCCATCATCCATCCATCCATCCATCATCCATCCATCATCATCATCATCCATCATCCATCATCCATCATCCATCCATCCATCCATCCATCATCCATCCATCATCCATCCATCCATCATCCATCCATCCATCCATCATCCATCATCCATCCATCCATCCATCCTCCATCCATCATCCATCCATCCATCATCCATCCATCATCCATCCATCCATCCATCATCCATCCATCCATCCATCATCCATCTTCATCCATCCATCCATCATCCATCATCCATCCATCATCCATCCATCCATCATCCATCATCCATCATCCATCCATCCATCATCCATCCATCATCCATCATCCATCCATCCATCCATCCATCCATCCATCCATCATCCATCCATCCATCATCCATCCATCCATCATCCATCCATCATCCATCCATCATCCATCCATCCATCCATCATCCATCCATCCATCCATCCATCATCCATCCATCCATCCATCATCCATCCATCCATCCATCATCCATCCATTCCATCCATCCATCATCCATCCATCCATCCATCCATCCATCATCCATCCATCATCCATCCATCCATCATCCATCCATCCATCCATCCATCCATCATCCATCCATCCATCCATCCATCATCCATCCATCCATCCATCCATCCATCCATCCATCCATCCATCATCCATCCATCACCATCCATCCATCCATCATCCATCCATCCATCCATCCATCATCCATCCATCATCCATCATCCATCCATCATCCATCCATCCATCCATCCATCCATCATCCATCCATCCATCCATCATCCATCCATCCATCCATCATCCATCATCCATCCATCATCCATCCATCCATCCATCCATCCATCCATCCATCATCCATCCATCATCATCCATCCATCCATCCATCCATCCATCATCCATTCCATCCATCCATCCATCCATCCATCATCCATCCATCCATCCATCCATCCCATCCATCATCCATCCATCCATCCATCCATCCATCCATCATCCATCCATCCATCCATCCATCATCCATCCATCCATCATCCATCATCCATCCATCCATCCATCATCCATCCATCATCATCCATCCATCATCCATCCATCCATCCATCCATCCATCCATCATCCATCCATCCATCATCATCATCCATCCATCCATCCATCATCCATCCATCCATCATCATCCATCATCCATCCATCCATCATCCATCCATCCATCCATCATCCATCCATCCATCCATCCATCCATCCATCCATCATCCATCCATCATCCATCATCCATCCATCCATCCATCCATCCATCCATCCATCCATCCATCCATCATCCATCATCCATCATCCATCATCATCCATCCATCCATCATCCATCCATCCATCATCCATCATCATCATCCATCATCCATCATCCATCATCCATCCATCATCCATCCATCATCCATCTTCCATCATCCATCCATCCATCATCCATCCATCCATCCATCCATCCATCCATCATCCATCCATCATCATCCATCCATCCATCCATCCATCCATCCATCATCCATCCATCCATCATCCATCCATCCATCCATCCATCCATCATCCATCCATCCATCCATCCATCCATCCATCATCCATCATCCATCCATCCATCATCCATCATCCATCCATCCATCATCATCCATCATCCATCCATCATCCATCATCCATCCATCATCCATCCATCCATCCATCCATCATCCATCCATCCATCCATCCATCATCCATCCATCATCCATCCATCCATCATCCATCCATCCATCATCCATCCATCATCCATCCATCATCCATCCATCCATCCATCCATCCATCCATCATCCATCCATCCATCCATCCATCCATCCATCATCCATCATCCATCCATCCATCCATCCATCATCCATCCATCCATCCATCCATCCATCCATCATCCATCATCCATCCATCTCCATCCATCCATCCATCATCCATCCATCCATCCATCCATCCATCCATCATCCATCCATCCATCATCCATCCATCATCCATCATCATCCATCCATCCATCCATCATCCATCCATCCATCCATCCATCCATCCATCCATCCATCCATCATCCATCCATCATCCATCCATCATCATCCATCCATCCATCCATCATCCATCCATCATCCATCCATCATCCATCCATCCATCCATCCATCCATCCATCATCCATCCATCCATCCATCATCCATCATCCATCCATCCATCCATCATCCATCCATCATCCATCCATCCATCATCCATCCATCATCCATCCATCCATCCATTCCATCCATCCATCCATCCATCATCATCCATCCATCATCCATCATCCATCCATCATCCATCCATCACCATCCATCCATCCATCCATCCATCCATCCATCATCCATCCATCCATCATCCATCCATCCATCCATCCATCCATCATCCATCATCCATCCATCATCCATCCATCCATCATCCATCATCCATCCATCCATCCATCCATCCATCATCCATCCATCATCCATCCATCCATCCATCCATCCATCCATCCATCATCCATCCATCCATCCATCCATCATCCATCCATCCATCATCCATCATCCATCCATCCATCCATCCATCCATCCATCCATCCATCCATCCATCATCATCCATCCATCCATCCATCATCCATCCATCATCCATCCATCCATCCATCATCCATCCTTCATCCATCCATCCATCCATCATCCATCATCCATCCATCATCCATCCATCATCCATCCATCCATCCATCCATCCATCCATCCATCCATCCATCATCCATCCATCCATCCATCATCCATCCATCCATCCATCCATCCATCATCCATCCATCCATCATCCATCCATCCATCCATCATCCATCCATCATCCATCATCATCCATCCATCCATCCATCCATCATCCATCCATCCATCCATCCATCATCCATCCATCATCCATCCATCCATCCATCATCCATCCATCCATCCATCCATCCATCCATCCATCATCCATCCATCCATCCATCCATCCATCCATCCATCATCATCCATCATCCATCCATCCATCCATCCATCATCCATCCATCCATCCATCCATCCATCCATCCATCCATCCATCATCCATCCATCCATCCATCCATCCATCCATCCATCCATCCATCATCCATCCATCATCCATCCATCATCCATCCATCCATCCATCCATCCATCCATCATCATCATCCATCCATCCATCATCCATCCATCATCCATCATCCATCATCCATCCATCCATCCATCCATCCATCCATCCATCATCCATCCATCATCCATCCATCCATCTCCATCATCCATCCATCCATCCATCCATCATCCATCCATCCATCCATCCATCATCCATCATCCATCATCATCCATCATCATCCATCCATTCCATCCATCCATCCATCCATCATCCATCCATCCATCCATCCATCCATCCATCCATCCATCCATCATCCATCCATCATCCATCCATCCATCCATCATCCATCCATCCATCCATCCATCATCCATCCATCATCCATCATCCATCCATCCATCCATCCATCCATCCATCATCCATCCATCCATCATCCATCCATCCATCCATCATCCATCATCCATCCATCCATCCATCATCCATCATCCATCCATCCATCCATCATCCATCATCCATCCATCCATCATCATCCATCCATCCATCCATCCATCCATCATCATCCATCCATCCATCCATCATCCATCATCCATCCATCCATCCATCATCCATCATCCATCCATCCATCATCCATCATCATCCATCCATCCATCCATCCATCCATCATCCATCATCCATCATCCATCCATCCATCCATCCATCCATCATCCATCATCCATCATCATCCTCCATCCATCCATCCTCATCATCCATCCATCCATCATCCATCATCCATCCATCCATCCATCATCCATCATCCATCCATCATCCATCATCCATCCATCCATCCATCCATCATCCATCCATCCATCCATCCATCCATCCATCATCCATCCATCATCATCCATCCATCCATCCATCCATCCATCCATCCATCCATCCATCCATCATCCATCATCCATCCATCATCCATCCATCATCCATCCATCCATCATCCATCCATCCATCCATCATCCATCCATCCATCCATCCATCCATCCATCCATCCATCCATCATCCATCCATCCATCCATCATCCATCCATCATCCTTCCATCCATCCATCATCCATCCATCATCCATCCATCATCCATCATCCATCCATCCATCATCCATCATCCATCCATCCATCCATCCATCATCCATCCATCATCCATCCATCCATCCATCCATCCATCATCCATCCATCCATCCATCCATCCATCATCCATCCATCCATCCATCCATCATCCATCCATCATCCATCCATCCATCCATCATCCATCCATCCATCCATCCATCCATACCATCCATCATCCATCCATCCATCATCCATCATCCATCCATCATCATCCATCCATCCATCATCCATCCATCCATA